>NC_089314.1:6243054-6316118 GCF_036669915.1 Pocillopora verrucosa
ATACATATTTCTGGATTATGCCTTATAGAACGAAAAAAGATTAAGACCCAATATAATGACCTTGTTTTCAACTCGTCAGCCTTTTTCATAAATTTCTAAATGAATAAAGGTGTAAGTTTTCTAAAGAAAACTGTGGGTGCTAAGCGTACAGTAGGAAGTATAGCAGGTATTTAGTGTGTAATAACTGAGTTGAAAACGTAAATTAGCCCCCCACAAAGGTAAAAAGAAGCGTGACATTTCGAGCATTAGCCCTTCGTCAGAGTGATCGTAAGACTATTTTAACCCCTTAAAAAACTTTACAGATGACAATCTAATTTCTCACAACAGAAACACCCCTGAATCAAAAAAAGAAAAAAAAAAAAAAAAAAAAAAAAAAAAAAAAGATAAACATAAACAACATAAATGGTTGTATGAGTAAAGAAAAATTATTTAAACCTCAAGAAACTCTTACTTGTTGGACAAATACTCCTATTTTAAGTCACCATAGGAAATGAAGGTGTTACCAGAAAACAGTATAGGAGAACTTGCATACTTAGGTTAGTCTACACAACAAGGATAAAGTGACCTGATTTCTTACCTCTTACTTCCTCCACAAAAATAAAGCCGCAACTGAGGTAATTTCACTACTGACACAGAGAGGAAGTGTGGTTAAAGATGAAAAGGCTAAAAAAATTAGGCTACACAGAAACAACTAGCACAGAGAATGATAAAAAAAGCCTGCACTTTTACTAGGTCTTACACCTGTGCCAGTACTTGCAGTACAAGCTGCTTTGCCAAGCGAATGATAAAACCAACTCAGTCTTAACAAAGTTTTCCACTTGCCTGACCCATAACCCCTCACCACTAGTCTACGTATTGCTACACGACATTATTTACCCTAAGGGTCAACAATTTAGTCAGAGCATGGTTATTGCCTGCCTGTGCAAGCTCTAGAGCTGTAAGTCAGTGCAGGATGTTACGCATGAATAAGTGATATCACCCACATCAATACAGAACACAACCATCTCCAGAGGCAGTCTATTGGTTTCCAAACTGTCTAGAAATGTGACAGTTATTTTCATTAAGTTAGTACTAGTTTTTTTCTCACTTGTCAACATAGTCTTCTTGGTTCAACTTTCTCCCTTTTGGTGGTGGATTACAGGTGTGCCTCACAAGCCACATGATCTCATCTCTTGTCATGCTTAATGCTTGAAGCACAACAATGATCTGTTGACAGAAAAAAAATGCATTTCAAAGAATGCAGGCCTTTGTTGTAGAGGAGACTGTCAGTATCCAAGGTGATTAACTTTTGCTTCTGCTGGGCAACTCATGAATCTTTGCCTCTACAAAGTCTCTTAAAAATGGACATCTAAGATTTCTTACAATTAAGAGTTTTCAGGTACACTGTTAATCTTTTCCAAACAAAGCTTGGAAATAAGATTTTTTTTCTTGCTAACACTAAATTCTATCTAAATAAACTAAACTGTAAGTAACAATATGTAATCCTAGGTGCAAAATCTACCTTGGGTCCCAAAAGGCCTGGTTGATCAGAAAGAATTAGAGACATTTCTCTCAATGCAGTTCTAAGGTAGTTACGACGTTCCTTGTGAATTGGTCCTCTGTCAACAGGAAACAACACAAATATAATGAAATAGGCATAAATGCAGTACTAACAGGCACAAGCCAGAGAATGTTGTTATCAAATATTTTCTGTTGTAAATGAAAATAATATTTAAGGAAATAATTATATCTGACAACAGTATAACAAAGTTATTAATCAATTCATGATACCCTGAGTAACTTTGCACTGAATACCTTAATGCAGATAATAAATTTGCTTTGTTAAACTACACTCAATTACCTTGTTGTTAATGCATGCGTCATAGCATCTTGAATATCTTTGACACGCTTGCCATACCTGGAAAACAAAATTAACAGACAGTAAAAAGCATATATTCTCATTGGGTTAAACCACTTCAGCTTGCTTTCTTTCCTTTGTCTAAAAATTATAGAAATGAATCAGCAAAAAAAGAAAATCCTTATTAAATTGACAAGTTAAGAAAATTTTCAACTAAGAAAAATTTGGGAAAAACACTCGAAAAGAAAAATTGTCACAACCTCAAGATGTGAAAGACTGTCATGAAGATTTCCAAGATATATATAATATGCAGATATAAATCCTGTGTAACATAATGCTTTGAGTGAATTTTGATCTAACATGAAATTCTCCCTCTGTTTCATAAGGGAACACAAGAAAATTTGGAAGGAGAATTTGGCAAGCTATCACATGCCACTTGGGGCTTTTTAACCACACACTCTTTCAATTCTTTGAGGCAAAAAAAGTTGCAGATCTATTTATCTCACCCTTTCATCCCATCTAGTAAATTTTGAAACTCCTTGTGATACATAATGATTTCATCACGGAACAAAGTAACACAGTAACCATCTTGTAATGCAATCTTCCAGATGTCTGTCACACCAGGCATGGCAAGTTGCTGATGACAAAGTGTGTATCCAACTATAGAGCAAAAAAAAAAAAAATCATACACAATTCCTTATGACAGTCAACCGAACATGAAGACATTCCAGCTGACCTAAGATTCAGCTCCCAAAGGAAAAAAACCCATTTCAATTGGTGGGACTTTCTAATGAAATAAAATCATTTGTGTAGACACTTACACAATATCCACTTCTGCATTCTGTCCAGTGAAAGGTACTCTACTGGAGGCTGCAAAAGCAAAATGTCATGTAAGTTGTAGATCCAATGTGACCTCAGTATTCAACCTGGTTTATTAATTGATTTGATAATTATTTCATCTTACACTTGTTGTTCAACCCAATTTGATTTGTAGCAAACCATGTACTGTATGATTATGTCTTCAAAAGGTATCATTCAAAAATTCAATTAGTTGTCATTCACTGCCAATTAAGATCTGACAATTATCTGTCTGTTAAATGATGATCATAGATTCCTTTGTCAAGTGTAGCTGAGAATTTGGTGTATTTACAGTGTCAGTAATGATGCCTAGTTCATATTATTTCCATTGTCATTAAATGTCTGCTTGTATATCAAAATAGTTAAAAGAATAATCACTTTTAATGTTGTAATGGTTAAACTGGATGAAATACAACTGAGGCATGTGAAGAAACTTAAACACAATACTTACCACATCACTGGTGACTGGATTGAGCATCTGTAATGGAGCACTGATGATGCTAACAATCTGTGTTTGACGCCACTGAGGATTTAAATCAAAACCTCATTCACCCAAAAAATAACTAAAACTTTTAACATGTATATCTGAAGCAATTCGAGCAAGAATTCTCCTCTGCTCATTAACATCATTCCTCCAAATAAGACTCACCTGTTCTCCTGGAGTATTTCTCCTCAAATAGATCTCATGAACTGAGTGGAGGGCAGTTGACACTCTCTGCAACAGATTAAGAAAATGCTTTGAGCCTAAGAGTACCAGTTACAGTGTAGTAAACTTTCCAAAACAATCACTTAATATAATCCATCAATCAAAAAACCCATCACTCTCACTTGAATATCAACAGAATGAAAACACAGCAATAAAATTAACACTAGAACGAATATTTTTACAGTAGACTTGAATATGTTGGCTGGTTTTAAAATAAAGATCATCAATATCTAACCTGTTGATGCGGAACAAATTGCTCAGCAATTTTTTTCAACGGACTTTCATATTCAACAATCATAGACCCCAGACGTGGAAAGGAATCTTCCCTACGAAAAAGTGTACAATAAAATGAAGTAAGTTTAAACTAGGCAAGTTAATGACTATGTGAGGGGAAATCACCAGTTGAGTATTTACATGATATTTCCTGTGCCTTAGGCATGTCAATTAATCATTAAAAGTAAAACAGATGGGTACACTAAAGTTGTCACAAGTAATAGCCAATTGTTTTTAACAATTTTCCTTTCCTTTCATTTTCCTTGATTCTGTTCAAAAGACTTATCAGGCATGAGAAGTTACAAGTTGAAATGATTTTTGAAAAACAAAGTTTTGAGTCTACACCCTCCCTCTAGCTGAGAGAACATGTACACTGTACCTGCTGAGTGTCTAAATCTACCTACCCTCTGCCATTCTTCATTTCATAGGCATGATTAAACAGACCCAATACAGCTTTGCGATCATCCACTCGGGCAACCAGCATCATAAGTGCGGCATAGGTAACAATCACATCCAAATAAGCCTTTGTCAAGTCATAGTTTAATGTCTACAAAAGGTGACATTAAAATAGTTTAACTCTTTAACTCTCATGAGTGACCAAGACATAATTTCTCCGTACAATATCAATACAATATCAAGCAGATAAGTGATGAGAATACCGAAATTGTATGTTTGACAGTAAGGAGAATTGCAAATTTGATCTGGGAGTTATTATTATTATTATTATTATTATTATTATTACCATAAACATTTACCTTTTTTCCAAACAAGGAAATGGGTTGAAGCTGATGCACTGAACATAAACTGTGCAAGATTGAGTTGTTGATTTTTCAGTAACATAGGCGATGTGTACTTATACAAAATAAATTTATGTCCCAAGAGTTGACATTATCCTTAACTTCCACAAATCTCTTTTCAATTACTTTGTGTTTGTATTGAAATATAGCAAGAAAAAATGCATTGTCAAGAAAACAGGAGTAAAATATTGGAAAAACTGAGAAGGCACTTACAATGTCAAAATGTACAAAACTAGCATCAATCTCTGTTAGGAGCTCACTGGTGTTATCCTGAATCAAAATGAATTAAACAATAATTAGAATCAAACAAACAATAATTTCGTGGCTATGGTCATCAAAATGATCATAGAATTAAGTTATTGTTGTTAATAATAACAGCAACAACAGAGTAGCTATGTAAGGGAGGGCTACTTTGTATTTCATTTGTGTAAACTTGAAAACACTGTCTACAGATGTTTATGATACAGTCATTTCAAAATTTGATTGAAATGATTATGAAATGATCAGCACTCAAAAGAATTGAGGATCACTGTTGTCTAAGAAGTTTGAAATGTGGCTTTTTCAATTGCACTCTGTCACTGCTTGTCTCCTTTTTAGCCAATATTTAAGCATGTTGCATATGCTAGTTGATAAGCATCAATATATAAAGCATCAGTAAAACTTACTCTGAATTCCATAACATCCACAAATGTATAATAATAATTAGACAGTCCTTTGATAACCTCATTCTGGATGCTGTGAACTGGTTGAAGTGCAACACTCTAAACAATAACAAGAAGAATAGAATTCTAGTTTCATGAAAACATCACAAAAAACCTTAGAAAATTCTATCAATTTGAACAATACATGCATAAAAACTTTCTCCTCAAAACTAAATGCAGTACCTCTAGTGGTTCTAAACTTAAATAACTTTAATTTGTAATAATGGAGAAGTGTACCTTGGTGTCTGTTACGGGAAATTTCTTAACAATGGCCTTGATTGCTGGATCCAGTGCTTTGTCAGTCAAAAAGCCTGGCCTTGATTTTGAATCAGAACATGCCTTGAAAATAAAAAAAAGAACACAGAAACAATTACACAGACAATAACTACATACATCAAGAGTTTGATGCCTGCAGATCGCATACAGATCACACTTTACTCCTGCAACATCAAACACTTTTGTCAAATTTCCAATCCTTGGTGGATATTTCAATTAGCAAGCGTTAAAGTAGAAGAGGGTATTATCAGCTGTACACGAGCAGCCTAAACAGTAAGTTTGCGTCCTAATCTTGGATGATTTTGTGTGAATAAATGAACCATCACCTTAGGAAAAACATTCGTGATAAGCATCTTTTAAAGAAACAGAAAAGCTACGATAAAAGCCGGGAGGAATTGTTTAACCATGGAACCAATTCGAAAGCACTCAATTCACCACAGGCGAGCTATAAACAACTGATCTTGCTCAATGTTTGTCAGACATGAAGCTCTCAAAGGGGCTCTAATCTGCTCTAGTTTGTATAGCAGCATTTATCAGGAGTACATGGGCAGCAAAGTAAGGTTAACTTAGAGAACAACGTGCTATTTCTGACCCTTACTTTCTTGATGTTGTAAATTCGAGTGAGCATTCCAATTCCACGATCATTCAAAATCGTCAACTTTTCTGCCAGCCTCTGCTCTGTTACCGAAACTCCCCGATCCATATTTCAATTTTTTGTAGACTTTAACTTCTTTCAACCTTCTTGGATGTACTTTCAGTGGATCATTACGAATTTTAAACTGTTTTGGAGTATGTTTATAATGAAACGGTAGGAATGTTGTGACAGGGAGGAGGAAGGGATGAAACCAACCCTAGAGCCCGCTATACCGATGCGGTTAGTGTTAGCTTCCTGTACAGCGTCGTGTAAAATACCGACCATATCGCAGCTCCCGATGGGTAGAAATCGGTGGCGACCATCTGTACCATACCGACTGTGGACGACACATCGATCGACGAGTGGACGGTGATTTATTCTAAGGCTGTTACGAATACCCATAATACTACAAGTGACACGATTTTTCCCTCCTTCATGATCTTATGCATTTCTGCAATCGATACTGTTCCAATTACCCGCGGCCCAGTGGGTCTCTGGTCCTCAGTCAGCTGGCCCTCTATCTAGGAGATCGGAGATTTTAAGAGCACCGTCTCCAATACACTCTTAAGCGGAATAAAAAGAGACTGTTTCTTCACGTGACTTCTGTATTTATTCATTCTCAAGGCTTGACGCTTCAATTCTACATACAAATAGGGTCCAGGAAATTCACTCAATCAAACGAATGAAGAAATGAAAACTAGCGCTTTGGGACTTACTAAAATTCGGGACGAGCGCATAGGATTGTTTTTGGTTTCTTTTTTGAAACTCTGAACGTAACTTCGGACCGGATAACATGGGACTCATCATTTGAAATATTAAGACTGTTTTGAACAGAACTAGATCGACAGGGATGAGGTCCTTCCACTAGTCATCTAAGCTTGAAGGCGAAATTCAGATGAGTAGATGTTTCTGAACGGCTTTTTGCTATTGCCCTTGCGGCTATCACGTGCATCTTGTTGTAATAAACATTTTAATAACTTACTTAGGCTACAAAATTGCTAAAATTCAGCATTCCTTTTCATTGTAAATTTGTTTGCGAGGTTTTCGCGTTTCCTCTTTTTCGCGAAATGGGGAGAAATAGCAGACCAATTAGACATAAAAATATGGCTCCACTTGCAGCCACGAAAATCACCGCCGGAGTAACATCTGGAATCGAATCTTGTACCGAAGCTGAAAAATGTAAACAACAAACTAAGTCAATACATCATTCTCACCGTAATAAGACATTTTGACTATGAAGAAGCTGAATGACATTTTTTGTACTTGATGAATACAGTGTTACTTACTCACTAAGTTATAGAGAATTTAAAGAAGTGGATATTAAAGGAAGAAAATTGCTAGCTCATTTGTTGATGAATTATTAGCTAAGAGCGGTGAAGTGAAGGAAAAGTGAGTGAAAGAGAAATAGACCGTGGTAGTTTCGCAGCTGTCGCCGTAATCTCCGTCCTTTATAATCTTCTTTATGTTTGTTTTTTTTCTCGTTTGTTTTCATTTTCCTTTTTTCCTTTCCTTTTTTATTCTTAATTTGTCACATTCGAGAGCATAAAAAAGGAGGCGGGGCTAAAGTGGGGCCTCTTGTCTGTTTTTGCTATTTTTCTTGTTTGGGGTAGAGCAGCCGTTTTAGTTTGGCGTGTGTCACTGTCTTTAAAGGGAAATTCTCTCTTTGATTTTCTTTCACATCATTAGCCAATGTAATTTTGAAAGTTCCAACCTTAAAAGGCCAGCAACCTGAACCTAATAACGATTTACACTCATGAACATGATTATACCTTTGGTGGATTTCTTGTGCAGTGCCTGATCATGTGTTTTGTTCCCTGTTGAATTCATCGCAGTGGGTTCCACTTTACTCGCTGCAATATCATCTTGAATTTTAACAGTGTGTATACTCCACATTCCGTTTGGGTGAACGTAATATTTCGCATCATCACCTGGTAAATCGTTTCCCTCTTTTCGGTGATTACTACCTGGAATGTCTTGTCGAGGAAAATTTTCCCCGCCTTTAATAGGCCTGTCTATTAAGAGTTTTTGAGCTGGTTGAGAAGTGGGTTTGATAAGTGAGATGCAAATTCCTACAGGATGCTGATAAGAAGCACTAGCTAAATTGCATTTTAATCCCTTTGCACAGCGGCCGACGACATAACCCTTGCCACCACAAGTCTGACCTGCAAAACACAAACAAATGAGCTGTGAAAAGATCTTAAACATTCATTTAACCATTTTTTAAAAGGCGAACGTGTGAAGTTTGTCACTGAAGTCCAAAACAGTTCATTGAATGATACAATCTAACACCAAAAAGTAGGAAAAGCCAGCTGATCAAAATTTGTTTTGAGGCACGATAAGGGTTAATCCACATTTAATTACCATGACAACGTACAGTTTTTGTAACACTGAACCTTAGTGTGGATCAGACGAGTTTTCAATGAACACCCCGGCTGGTTTCAGGTTTTTTATAATCTGAGGTTTTTCACCAGAGAAAAAAATTTGACAGGACTCGTTTGCTTTCCTAACGCACGGCTTTTAAAAGCAAGATTTAACTACGGCAATATATATGGTATATATATATAGTCTATTCCAGGCCTTCAGCTAGTTGAGAGGAGTGGAAATGCAGGCACACGAAAAGTGATACGCAGACGCGTAGAGTGCGATTACCTGGTAAACAGCTGAACGCGAAAACCATAATTCGCACATTACTTTTTCGCTTATCTCCACTAACAGAGAGATAAAGGAATAATTTTTCGCAGACTTAAATGAATCCGGCAATTTTCCTCTCATTTTTTTTTATAGATAATCAAAAATCGCCGCAAAAACGTCTGAAGGAATAGCTCCATTGATGTTTAATTTGCTACAGTTGATTAACATTCGGTCATAGATTTGCTTGTGTTTGGAATTCCAATTGAAAACACATAACATACCATAATTGGAGACAAAACCTACCGTTAACCCGAAGACATTTGGTACAACAATTACAGACGTCCATAACGAAACCAAGAGGACAGTTTGTTTCGTTTTTGCAGTCATCTATTGCGCATGGCTTGCATCCCAGAATTCCTCCACCCGTGATTACCGCTTCAGAAATCAAGATCGAGGCGAGACTAATCAGAACATGACCCCATACCAGGGCCAAAGTAGCCTTCTGATGGAAAATGAAACAGTAGGAGATAAAGTTTTACCAGAAAATTCAGTGCCTTTTTACTGAAGACACTGTGGATCAAATGGTGGTTTGGAAGTTTTAATTACCCTCAACTGACAACATTTTAAGTTGATTGTCAGTTAGTTAACCCCATTAAGACCTTCCTTAACCCTTCAACTCCCATAAGTGATCAAGACATAATTTCTCCTTAAAGTATCAATACAATATCAACCAGATAAGTGATGAGAACAAAGAAAAATATCAATTTGGGGATAATTAGTTGATTCGATATTAAATTCTCTAAAGTAACATTATAATAATTGTATGGTTGACAGTAAGGAGAATTTTATCTGGGAGTTAAGGGTTAAGAGGATCAGGTAAATTTTATCGTCACTCGACAATTATTCTTCGAACCCTCCCTTCCCCCCCCCCCCTCCCCGAGCGGCAAATATTGACTGGTCGAGTCATTAGATGGATATCAGTATGTCAATAAACAGGTCAAATATTTTCAAAACTGTCTGAACATGGAATGAGGCAAATATTACCAACGGACACAGATTGAATGAAAGCCCCTAAAAATATAAACTGTCGTGGTTACAGACGCAAAAGAAAAATTTGGATAACACGCGAAAAAACCTGAAGAAGGATTGTGTTCTTCATACAATCGCGTGCCGGAGACCTGCTGCCTGTACCGTTATTAAAAGTCGTAACCTGTTACACATACCAGGCATCAGTTTCGTGTTTTTTTCTTCAGCCCTAACTTAGTAGATTTACCCCCAAAATATTATAGAAGAGGGGTGAGGAGGGGTTCCTATCTTTTTTCAAAAGCCGCAGCTAAAAAAAAAATTGTAAAAGACTAAAGGAAAATGGTACGAGAAAAACGAAGATTTAACCCTCTCGTACTTCCAGTAAACGATATTTGGGAGCGACACCCAAATAATGTTTTATAAAAATAATTTCTTTGTGCGTTAATATTTGCTAAACTTTTATTTAAAAGAACACGACTTATTGATCGATTTTACTACAATTGCTCTCAGCCACTTTTCTTTTAGTTCCAGCAGTGATGGGTCATGTTCACCGATATATCTTAAAAATCAATCAAATTTTGCAGGTGTGTCTCAAAAGAGCAAACAAAACTAAATATGACTAAAGAGGTATAAATCAAGGTAATTTTCCAACTTAACACTATGAATTTCATTTATTAAAACTATTCTTTGTCTCAGCTGGCGCAGTTGAGATTCATTCAGTTAAAATAATGTTGTTTCATTGCAAACTGAATTAAAACCAGTTTGATATCAAATCTCGTCGCATTTACCCTGTTTGGTCCACAGTGAAAAATGCCCAGACATTTACTGAATTGCAAGTCCCAACTAATGCAAAATGCAACTTAAAAAGCTCAGCCTCTGATAATTTCTAAAGTATATTTAACGCTTGGTTTTGTTCTTACCTTGCACTCCACCGTTGTGTTCGAATGTTGTAACCCACGACATAAACGTTGTGCTGGTTACAAACGTCGAGGTGTGGTTTGTGTTTAGGTTCCTTGGAAGAGCTTTACCCCTCACTTTGAATCAAAGGAGCCTAACAGGAATCTTTAAGTCACTGAACAACTTTAACAAGCAAAGCATAGCGAGGACTTTATTGGTAAGAACTGTCCGCCCCTTTCCTGACGGAGCGAGGGATTTTCCTAGCCAAAAGCCGTTCTGGAGTGACAACTGACAGGTTGTTATGAAGAAACACAATGCATGCTCAATGGGCATGACAATTTATTGAAACTAACAGGTACTATGGGGATGAGATCATCGTTTGAAGGAAGCAGCTACCTAGTCACTGTAAAGCATTCTTTCGCTAAAGTTACAAGCTTGGAGAATTTGGTAGTTTTCGTTGGAGATTTGTGGATATCTTTAAGACCACGGCGATTTCTGCGCACAAAATTGCTGATTTTGTCGTGACACTCAACCCTGAAAGTAAATACGCACACTTTATCTCTTCGACGCCTAAGATCTCCCCTCAATTTTCTTTACTCTCTGGCATACATTTGTCACCATTTTACTTCTGAGTATTTGAAGCTAAATCAAACAATTTTACCAGTTGTATATGATTTCCTTCTCACCACCTTTCCACTAAACAATTTGATGATATTTTGTAAGCGAAGATCATCGGTCGCTTCGCGGAGTTCTAACAAGAGGTTGTGTTGCTGTTTTTCTTCTGTCACGAGAAGAAAAAATACGAGTTTAAAAATACGAATCTCTGGAAACGAAAACATTGCTTGTCAATAGGGTAATTTTATTGTATAAACATTCAATCATCGTCGTTTTTCGCTAAATTATGGAACGTTCTTGTATTGCCTGGTCATATTTGATCTCGTACCCAGACCCTTATTGCGTGTAAAGTGTACCTGGCCAATTACGTGACTCGAAGACTGGGGGCGAAACTAATGACATAAGTGGGTAATGAGTACAGATTTCCTCCAGTGGTCAGCCTAAAGGGATATCTGGTCTGCAGGTTATCAGATTACGTGAACCTGATAATAACAGCCAAGGAGACCTATTCCCAAAACCCAACAAAAATGAGGTATACCTTACGAGTTAAAGCAATGGATTGGCGAAAGAAAACCGTAGAGATATTTCTTTGCGTTACTGCAGCCTCTTCCCTGGTCCGTTGAAAACTCGGACCACCTTGTCGACCAATCAGATGTAACTATAACTTTATCACTCCAGGGTTTATCCGTAATCTAACCTACTCCTTCACGTCTTGTGATATTGGCTGCTGTAATTACACTCTCAGTACATTGAGCGACGTAATATCAGTGTGGTTGAAAGGTGTGCAAGACACTTCTGAAGAACTAATCTGTACTAATCCGGTTAAATCTGGATTCAAAGGGGACGATCTTACAAAAAAACGCTCCGAGCCAGAACTCATTCACTCAGAACCTGTGAAAAGTCATATTTTATCGTTTTTGTTACAGTGGTTGATCAAAAATTTCATAGGTATTATTCAAGCAATTTCCTTCTTGCAATTTCCATCTTGCTGGGAAACAAGTACACCTATACGTGACAGTATTGATCTGTTTCTCATTGGATTTCGGCATTATATAACGCTGCCTTCTGTCACGTTTCCGGTAAACGTGCGTGCTGTTTAGTAACGCTAGCAAAGATAGCTGACCATGTGAGCAAGCGCGTGCTGAGCGCTGGAAGAAGAGTAATCAAGGGCGACTTCCATATGTCCTAGTCAAAAACACTTCCTGTAAAATGACTCCCTCGTCATATTTCACTGTTATAAATGAGTTCAGAGAGACTGCGTTTTGGTTTTTATCAGCATGAGAATTAAAGAGAAATTACACAGTATGCCGCTTACTGGCGCAGAATAGAAGAATAACTCACGAATTACATTGTGATCTGAACACGCGTTAAGTTATACAGTTTCAATCGTTCCGCATTTTTCGTTTTTTTGTATCACAGCATAGCATCTTTCCCTACCAAAGATCAATCAGCGGCTATTTATATTGCTCACGAATCTACCAAAGCTGGTTCCCTCTACAAATTTTAAGTTTGTGAGTTTGGTTAAATCGGGAGGAACGAACATTTTTTAAAAAAAGTTTTATTTCCTCCATAGGACAACAAAATGAGTTCTAAAAAGTCGTGTTTGGAAACAAATAATCTTCGTGGGATAGAATTAACCCCTCCTCAGTGCCAGCCAGTACAAGCCGAAGGTATTTTTTACCTCATCCAGCGACTTTGACCAGAATCAAAGTCCCAACTAGTATAATCTAAGGGTAACTTTTCGCGAGAAATCAGAGATTTTCTTCAGATTACGAGCGTCAGAAAGTCAACTTGATTGTCCTTATTGTCTCGTCCATGTATCTTCGCATCGCACACTCGGAAAAGATCAGTTGGTGTTGATTAGAAACTGACTTCAACGGTAGAAAAACGTTTATCCTTTTTTGACCTTCGGCCTATCTAATATCTTGTCTCGGTGTCAGGAAAAGGAGAGCAGTGAGTGATTGTCAGCTATCAAAACATCATGATAATTTTGTCAGCTATGTCAAGTTAAATTGAAAAATTCCCAGAAAATATCATGCGAAAAATGCCGTCCCAGCCAGGATTCTCTTGGAAATTTGCCAGCCAGCTCAGCTGAAGGTGGGGAGCAGCTATTTTCAGGATTGGGTCTGTCGAACTAAATAGAAAGCAAAGATCCTAAGATTATGGGACTTGAACCATTTGCGAAGCAAGTCAAACAAATCTTTATTTGCTAAATCTAAATCCCAACACAGATGAAAATGAAAACGCAAGCGCGCGACCGGTAAATAGTGCGAACGTCACTTCCCGGTCTTCCCTTGGGGATCTGATATGCCCTTTTTTCAGCTTCCCACTGAGATAATTTCATTGAATTTTCTATTCACTGTTTCAAACCTATATTAGTAGTCAGTTTCCCATTCCAGACTACGACAAAGGCCTCTTAGCCCCAATGTTAATCAAGGCTCTCGTCCAAGAGAAGAATGCAACTTTTGTTACGTCACCTTAAAAAAATTGTAGAATATCGATTACCGCTAAAGGATAGTAATCTTCTTCCTAAGCAAACCAACAGTGAAGGTATTGACGAAAAGGGAAAAATGACGCAATTTACTTTGTGCTGCACCATTCAAATCGAAACCCACTCTACCCCACCCCCACCGACTCGTAGCATTGTGTATCGACAAGATTAAGTCACGAATAAATCCTTTGGGCTACTAAAGGCGTAAGCCGAGACCCAGAGAGTGAATAACTTCACGTGTTGCTTACGCTCAAAACTCCGAATTCCTTGTAATTCGCTTTTCTCAAGTACCAATTTCCTAACTAAAGGAAAATCTTCGCACCTACTGGTACACAAATTTGCGTCCAAATTGTCTCACATCTAGCCCCTCCAACCCCGCCTCAGGCAAGTCTTCCGCACCGTACCCTGCTACGAAGCTTTCCTTACCAGTTCGTAGTCGATCAGAAGAAACATGCAAGGATTTATAACGTAAAGTATTTCTTTATTCGTTAGTATTCTTTTATACAAACCGTAACGACGCAGTCCAATGAAAGACATACAAACATCATACGAACAGTCTCGGTAGCAATCGATCGCGCGCGTGCATGTAATGTACATGTAGTTGTAGTATTTCATAAAATATATACTCTTATATGACATCTTTTAAGCGCTCCTGTACAAGGTTTCGTGAAAAACTGGGTTTGGTTTGAAATTGCTAAGAAATTTACACGTGAAACTCTACCTCACCCGAGCCAACTTTTTCGCTCTTCTAACGACAAACAATCGAACAGCAGTATTCATTCACTATGCCTGTCACTCGCACTTCATCCACATTTCACCATTATTCGGTGCCTCAGTAATTACAAATTTTCATAATGAAAGCGATGACTAGCTAAGAACTAGATAGAAGTGATTGGTGTGCCAAAGTATTCTACAAAGAAACACTGACTATGATTTTAGGTTAATTGCTTTCGTCTTCGGCTGAGTTCGCACTCGATTCGAACGTCGCATCGTGTGTTTGGCGTCTCGACATTTCTGGCAGATGAACACGTCGGGAACGTTCGATTTTCGTATCTTTGCACACGACAAGTGAATCCACGTTAGACACTCGGAACATTCGATCATGGGTCGTCCTGAAAAGCAACGAAACGAATTAAGTCAACAATTTGTCGTTCATGTATGACCAGCTTAAAAATGAACAACAATTTACATTCATAACGATGAAACGATGCTTTTACAGAGTCCATACAACAAAACACTTTTCATAGACATCATCGAAAATCCGCAAGGTACAGATTTTGAAATAAACTTGAGTAACTTAAAGCTATGCTTTTAAAGAAAACTCTACTCAGAAATGCTCTTGAATCGACTTGAAGTGGAAAACTCGACCATGAAACTGAGAAACGTTACGCGACTGGTGAAAGATGAGTGACACAAAACATCGAAGATACTAGTTAAGATTTGGAAAAATTTCACCGTTCATCGTAACGACGGAAAGAAAATAAACAGAAAACCTACATTTGGTTCGCTATCAATAAAAGTATAGAGAAGTTGGGTAGTCTATGGTTGGGTGTGAATGGCATTAACAGACCGTATTGCCAGACTAGATAATTCTCTCTCGCGCTTATCGATCACAGGAATATACATTCACATGTAAAGAAGAAAACGAAGGACACTACTATGATTTGAAACTTATTACTCAGTTAGCCTTTATCTCAGCGAAGAATGCAGCGTGAGGTACTCCGAATTTCACATACAGGTTCAGAAAACTGTCTCTGTTAGCTCAACATACATAATTTTCCTCCCACCGTTCGCTACTCGAACTGATTTCACAGTAATTACTGTTTCGTTGGCAAGATAAAAAGAGGAAATACCGTTTCCAGAAGCTCAGACATGCATCAGGCAGAATTTAAAGAGTACGTGTAGTATTTGCATGACGAAAACCAGCGAATGAATAACATGTAAGCTAAATGAATCGATGGTTTGTTGTACCGACGAGGTTTCAAATGTTATGAAGTTCCGTTCTGTCTGTGTCACGTATTACACTGGAGTAATAAAAGACTAAAAGGAACGACTACTCAGGGATAAGTATCTGAATTAAAGCAAAAACAGTGCTTACCTGCGAAAGGTTTTTGGCAGTAACATGTGATTTTGTTCCACGACTCGTCATCTGCGAATAATAAAAGAAAGACATCATTTTGGCGACCTCTGCACGCCTTCGTTAAAAAAAGCCAGAAATCAAAGAAAACGCACTTAAGAGTAGAAACTTCCAGAATTCCATTTTCAGGAGAAATTGAGTGACGATAAATGAGTTGCAATTTCATAGTAACTGTACTTGTACCCACCAGAGCTGTATTCCTCATCAACATCGTCGAGTAATCTTTCATCCCCACTTGAACTAGCCGGTGAAGAAGCTGTTTCACTGTAAGCCGAATCCGTACTCGACGACACGCTCTCTAGCGAATTTGGACTTCTATTGCGCTGACGAACGTCCTGAAAACACAACAACATGAAGAAGTCAGGCAACAAATTTATTCAGAGAACACGTTGAACAACGTATGTGTCATAAAGCCGACAAGAATTTTAGTGGGCCAACACAAAGAAAAATACGCTGAAAAGCGCTTGGTTCGACGAAGACGTTACTAGTAGGCAGTTTTTGTTGTTTAAAAGAGGAATGACCTGGATGTATGGACCAAACTTGTAAGAGGCACATTGCATGATAAGCTCTATTCTATCTCACCTCTTGCTTTCCTTCGTATGCGAGGATTAGGCTACAAAATGTGTTGAAATCTTCAAGCGTTCTCCGTTTCTTCGTTTGCGGAACAATCTACAAATGTAAATTTGAAACTAGATCAATCGACAAGAAATCTTTGCAGGAATATTGAAACAGAGAGCTTTGAAATTCAAGCAACGAGAAGTCGCGCTTCTGTTTGAAGTGAACAACAATGGATCGACGTAAAAATGAAGCGTTCGAACTCAAGAAACCAAACAACGCTACTCACTGTTCTACCGTCTTGCTCTGGCGGAGGCAACTTCCTTGAAACTGTTGAAAGAGAAAAGAAGCCATAGAAAAAATAAGAGATTTCAAATACCAGGCGTTTTCAAAGCTTGCTGAGCAAACGTTTGAGTCACAATCGAACGTTCGATGTGCCTTCTAACGTAACAGTACTGCATGCGTTAAAACGAAGCCACAAATCCCAAAAATTTCTACCTTTCATGGTGCCAGAGGTCATTTTCGTTGACTGTACCATAAAAAAACTTCGATTTTGATAAACCCAGCTGATTGTGCAGCGTTTAAAGTCTCCCTAAGAAATTCCAATTCCTACACCGATCAGACTACTCGAAGTACACATCCAAGAAACTTCCCAGACTCCCTTGTGATCGCACCGAAAACGTCACAATAATCATCGGACGACAGTGCGCTCTGATTGGCCGATACTTACATTCGGAAGCAGGTCAATAACAACACGTGACGAAATAGACAGGCTAGATTACCGCAAATTTTCTTCAAACGCGCGATAATTGTCCTAAAAAGTAAGCGCTACTTTTAGTTACGTCTTCAAGAAATATATATTTGCACGGATTAAAATGAGCTGAAATTTCTCTGCGATGATTACTTATTGAAATAAGCCATAAATGAAATAATCACGAACTCACAATTCAGATGTTGTCGCTTTAGTAAACAAACCGCAACAGCCCCGCCGAGACATAATCAGTGAAGCGTTCCCTAAACCCCACTACTGCTCAACTCCTTTAGGTAACCTGAAAAAGTAGCAATCGAATTATTAAAACCAGATTAAATGAGAAAAACACATTTATCTTCAAAGTACAATTTTACAGTATTGTCTCTTGCTGCGATACATAACTCGAGCGACGAAAATATTTCAGTTCTTTGACATAATACATATTGAATTTCAATCATGCGTGAGGCTTTTAATTATGAATGCCAACTGGTCTAGAATTGAAAACAACCAACACACACAAAGTCTCGCAAGTTAAAAGTTTCGAGCTACAAAAACAATCTTTTAAGTTTACCTGGCACAGCCTTGGTGTTACTATTCGATCCAGCGAGTCTGAAGGTTGTCACCGGCATTATGACACATCGAAATCTTTCCCGTTTACGAAGCGTTAACTTTATCTTATTCATGACGGTATTATTTCTCCTGCGCATGCGAAAAATAACTTTCGTATTTCACGCTGGCTCGTGGCCTGAAAACTATGGCTGGTTATCGGAAAAGAGGTTGCATCGTTGAAGCTGTCGAATTCATCTATCGCTTAAGAGTATTCCCACCAAATAACTTAGCTTTGGAGACCTTTCTCTCCCTCAGACGGGAAATATTTCACGTAGTAGACGCCGTGGTACTCCTTGATTGAACAACAGCTGCATACGATTTGGGCTTGCCTTTCACGCCGACATGCCAGCTGGTTATCAAAAAATTTAGCCAATCAGAATGATGTATGGTGTGACCCGCTCTCGTTCCCAGTTTTCCACCAAACGTCAGGCTCTATAGGGTTTAGTTAGTCTTTTTATTACTAGTCTTGTTTTTCTCTGCGCTCTTTGAAATTCGTTGCGCTATCGAACTGAACCGCACAAGAGAAATGAGGTAAATGTGGTTTTAAGAGGAAAAATAATTCAGTGTTCAAAAAATGTCCAATGTCCTTAGACAAATCGGGAACGAAGCAAGAAGTAAACCATTTCTTCCTGAGGTTTCTGCTGTAACAGTCTCCGACTTGGGTTTATTTCCTTTGCCAACTTTTCTCTAAAACAGCCGAGGGTAGACAACGAAAGATAGATACTCGTTGAAGCCTTAATGTCGTTTATTGAATTATCATGAACACGATCATCATTATTGCTATTATATAATTGTTGCAGGATTGTTATTATTATCGTTATCGTCATTATCATTTTTTTTCTGCATGACTGCAAACGTATTCGACTTAATGCTAGTAAGGTTGTTTGGATTATTTACAGTAGCTTCATTTTCTTTCTCGAGAAATGTAAAATTCCTTTCGGAGATTTTTACACTCACTGGTCTCTTGGATGAGACACAGCGCATCAAGCGTGTACAACTTTCATTTCAACAATAATAACATCTCTACTGACTCCTACAAAAAAATTGACATTTGGCGTTGATTACAGAGGGGGTTAAGGGAAAGCTCCCTAATGATGGAGGAAATCATTATGTAGATCATTCAATAATCAAATTGCAAGCAAAAACATTTGAACTGAATTTTTATTTTAAAGCCTTCAGACCTGCAATCAAATTTCACACCAACCATGGGTTATCTTAACCCAGCTTTGAAGAACCCGGGTCTGGTGAATTATTTCTTTCGGGAAGCAGACCCATGCACCTACTCAATATCCGTGCCCTGTGGAGAGATCAAAGACTAGACTAATGAATTCAGCACTTTTTATAAGGTCCTTATGCACATGCCCAGTGAGCCTCCAGACATCTTTCCCACCTTTCATCGCTCAACTTTTATATTCATGCAGCATAAAGTGGCATTGGGTTGTTTCACTTATTTCCCATCATGGGTAGAAGACTTGTGTCACATTTTCAGAGTTAGATTCTCTTTTTCGAATTTCTCATTCTGTATTTAGCAGAAAAAAAGTACTAAAAGGAGACTGCAAGGACTTTTCAAGAATATGCTTTATTTACTACTAATGCAAAATAATAAGCTCTCAGAAAAAAGGTTAAACATATAATACAAGCTGAAATTTTGCTCAGTCCTCATATCTTTCATAACCAGTATTTGTATAGTGCACATATCAAAAAGAACTCTCATAGTGTTTTCATCACCCTACAGTTCTAACAAAAATACTACTACTATTCAATATCCTCCTATGTCCACCTATGTCATATGTTGTTCAGCAATCCAATGAGATGTAAACATTCTACTGCTACACATATATTTGTAAACTTAAAGAAGGTTTTTTTTCACTTCTAAATCTTGATGAAGTAAAATTTTAGTACTATCATCTGTTGAAATGACAATACAAAATTTCACTCTGTTCTGTGTCTGTGGAAGTGTAATATCTGTACCTTTCCTTTGAAGCTGCAGTATGACTCTCTAACAGAAATCTCTTAATTTGGCCAGATACATGAAACTGATTTATGCAAAAATGTTAAGATCTGCATTTACAATTCAAAATTCAAACATATTACACATTTGATAGTCTGATAATAAGAGCCCAAAAAATTTTAAATTCACATTAAGTATATGAGCTATACTTTAAATCAAATCATAAAGTTGTATCTTCTCATAATATTTTTTGAAGAGTCCAAAATTACAAACAGAAGATTCAAATTTAATGTTGTTAGTGGCATGCGTTAACAATTCTTATAAGGACTATGTATTCTACATTTTTTTGCATTGCATAATATGTATTAAGTCTAGGCCAGGTATTACTAGTTCACGGTTTTATTACATTGTAGAGCAAAAGTACATCTTTGTAAAGTTAATTGGAGCTTGAATATTTCTTGCCAATATTCCCTTTTTACTTCATTGCCTTCTCTTCTTGCAATATAAATTTCCACACTTTCAAACAATAACTCAAACAGGAACCTTTTCATTTTCTCTTTGAAGATTTGAGTTATTGGAAGTCAAATGTACTTCATTGTTGAGAAATGATCATCATTCCCCAATTTCATCTTTTAATAACAATGGCAAAACTGCTTCCTATCACCACATTATCAACTATTATCATAACATGCTTAGACTTTTAAAAAATGCATGTTCAGGGCAAATTTGCTTTTTTGAGTGACCATCTTCAAGTACTTATGTGACTGCAGATTTCTGTTCACAATGATCATGCACATAGTTATTACTAATAATTACAGTAATTTTGCAGTAATCCAGTAAAATTTTGGGAAATGAAAGGTTTTGTGCAATCAACTTCATCTAGTTTGATTTCAACTTTTCTAATGGTCTTGGCATCTCAGTGATAATTTGATACTACAGGATTCATATGTTAAGTGAAAATTTGGTGCAACAGGCATTTTCAAGTTTGGCTGTGTATAGTTTGGTCTTGATGAAAATATATGTTTTCTTGATTGAAATACCTTTCCAAGTGAAAGTAAATTATTCCTGCTGTATTGGCCCTGAACTGGACATGCCTGACTCATTTGTACAAGGTAAAGAAAAAATTAATTCTACCCTGAGTGTAATGTTGACATTTTTCAGATGACTAAGATGAAGTTTACCTTTAAACAAATAATTATTTTTACCTTAGATTCAATACACACTCACTTACATAGGAAAGTATGCTATTAGATGGATTGGACCTAATTAAATGATCATAAAATGATGTTTCAAATGAGATTAGAAGTTTATCAACATTGTCATCTTCCAAGAGAAACACTTGCAATCTTTACTCAGAAATTTCCGTGACTGAGAATTATTTCTAGAAGCACTAATTTTTTTTAATAAGTCATCTTGTTTCAGTTTTACTTGTACATTTCTATAAAATTGTAAAAATGCTAACCAATTTTGGCAATTTTTACAGGAAAACTTCAATATTCTTTTAATTTTTTTGTCATCTAAGTATTAGCAATGAAATAGTGCTATTAAACCTTTAACTCCTAAGAGTAACTGGCATCTTATTTCTGCTTCCTGAATAAAGCATTAATATCACAAGAATTGAGGAAAAGATCACCAAATGAAGAAGCTGTGGATTGTTAAACAAATTCTCCTCCTCAGCACCTTAGGAAGTTCATGGAGAACAGTATGGAGTAATTTCATAAAAAGACGCTTCAATTAGCCCGCAAGGGCAAAAAAATACCACAACTGTGTTGATTAACATTTCATCTAGCTTCGTTGAGATATTCAGACCGAGATGTAATGTAAAGACGCAACTTTCAGACACAGTGTGGTCTGTCTGTGGTCTGACATGTCAACATACTCATTTTAGGGTCTATTTGTGCTTTATTTACAATAAAAACAAAGGAAAGAGACTGCATTATAGGCTTTGTGAAAAATATTTTATTTGCTGTTATTTCCAAAAAAAAAAAACTCTTCTCATAGTACCAAGGTTATCACAGAAAGTTGGACATTCATCATGACAAAAAAAAAGTTTATTATCATATATCTGAATATGTGACTAATTGACTTTATTAATGTGAGTATTCTTAAAAACATTGCAGAATAAACACTGATGCTAACACAGGAAAGGTTTGTTCCAGGATCCACTTTCTGGACTTGTGTTCATCTACTTATTTACCATTTATCTACACCACACGCCAGTCCAGATCAAAAACTTACCCTTTCTGTTAGTACTCTTTTTACTGTTGTTCAAAAGAATGTCCTCAAACCTCATCAAGGCATTAATTTGTTCTGTATTCTTTGGATCTTTATGTTTCAAACTCCTTTTTAAGCTCTAAAATTAGTTTGGCTTCTTATAACAATAGTATCACATCTGTTACCTAGTTTCACATGCATGGCAATTTTGAAATAATTTTGAAATAGAAAATATCTATGCTGAATTTTAGATCCTTTCATTCACCACCCAAATATATACTCCATTGCTTTAGAGACAATGTTTGCATCTTTCTGTGGAGTCCTGGCTCCATTGGAGACAACCTGCCAACAAAAAAAAATACATGTTTCAGAATCTTACATTTTGTTTTTTCCCCATTTAATATTTAATCCAATAAATGGTTTGAACCTAAGGCGCAACATGTAATAGTTTGGTCTGATTATCCAGGTGAGTGTAGTCCTGAGAAGGACTGACGTTTTGACAACTTGAGCCAAAGTCTCATCTGAGTAATGAAAAGAGACATATGCTCCAGAAACAAATATGTCACTGCCATAAGAAAAAAACAACAAAAAAACTACAAATTGCTTAGAAGTAAGCTTAAAATTTTAGCAACTGGCTTCACTATTTTAAATGTAATTAACAAAACCTGGCTATTAACTTGTGATTCTGTTTCAAGTAAAGTTCGTCTCATATAAAGACTTCACTCAGATTACCTGATGGTCACTTCGAGCTGCTTGGTAAGCGGCAGTCAATAGTCGCACTGGAACAGGTTTACTCGCTGTTGGAGATGTCATCATGGTTTCATTCCTGTTTGACGATAATGGTGTGCTTCTATTCTTTTTCCCAAAGGTTTCCATCACACTCTTTAACAGTAAAAAATGTAGCAAGTGTTAAGATGTGCTGCATTTCTTACCCAGTCAAAGTTCAAAGAACTGCCGAATGAAGGTCAACTACACTCAATGCAACATCCTTTCTAAATGCTCAATGACAGAGAAATTCAAGGATTGATCATTTATGATCTGTGAGATGTAGGGGGTGGTATCTTTGAATTTATAACACTTCCCAAACCCCTACCCCCTCCCCCCCACCCTTCCACTCCTCCACCGAAAAAAGATCCAATCAGAGGATTTGACCCACCAGCTGAACCTGATGCTTAATGCTGGATATAACCCTTTTAGAAACTGTCAGCCCCTCAGGGAACAGAAGGTGGACCTAAAATAGTAAATTTAATGTACAATTTATCTGGACTTGGCAGTGGTTGATCTGTAAAATGCTGTAAACACCAAATCTTACCTTCTCAATACAAGGCATGACACCAACCATAATGTTATTGCCATAAATCTTTCCATTTTTACTGAGAGCCTGAAGAAAACAAATAGTCAGATCTTTAGATATAAGTAATCCTTGCAGCTATGAACGCTACTGAACTAGTAGTTGAAATGAGACCTGAAAAAAAATTTCATGCCCATACAGGATTTGAACTCATGACCTCTGCGATACCAGTGCAGTGCTATACCAACTGAGCTAACAAAATTTTCATATATTTCCAGTCATTAGTCAGATCTTGTTGTGTAATTTTATGCTGTAAAAGTCATTTTCTAAACTTCAAACAAACACAGGCTATCATTAGGTTTTTTCATGAGAGGAATGGCCCAAGTTATGAGGGAAAAAAGTAGATGAAATGAATATTCCAGGGTTCAATGAGTACATGGAAAAAAATGTAAAGATTAGCTATTTTGATCTCCATTTTCAAAAAGATCAGTTTTTAAAATGCTTTGTGTCTATTCCAAAATGTAAAGTTGTTTTTTTCTACTTCCATCTTCTTATGAGATTTATTGAAAAAGCTTTGTTTTTGCAGGAAAATTTATCCAAATAAGTATATAAAGAAGGTCTTACCATTTTAACAAGTTGCTTCTTGGGAAGTAGCTGTGCCTGACATGTGCCATACAGCTGTAAATGGCTAGATAACTTAGGAATCTTAGCAATAGTTTTTCTATTTTACTCACCTTTTTGGCTTGAAGTTTTGATTGATACGAAGATGCAACCAGTTCCCTTTGGATGTCTAAATAAAATTTTGGAATCACAATAGTTAGTTTTAAAATACTATTACATCAAATGCACTATTTACATGCATCTATTATTTCATAACTAGTTCAATTCTGGAAAGGAGAAAATTGACCTGACCTTCAATTTGGATCTTCTAAGTGAAAGCTATTAACTCTTTAACTCCCAGATCAAATTTGTACTTCTCCTTACTTGGCTGAACAACACACTTCATCTTTCACCTTTTTTTCTGTAGTACAGTGGCCATAGTTACCTGTTCTCTGTTGAAAGGAGAATTGGTGAAATCTGAACTTCTTGCATCGTAAAGTCCTTCAACAGGAGGTGCACTGATGGAATCTTTTGGAGTGCAATCCACAGTAGATGATCTAAATAAAAAGACAGATATGAAATAAAGTATTTACAAAACAGGCAAAATGCATGATTTTTCATATATATTTGGCTCAAAGAGAGGAAAAGAGAAAATTAGCCACAGTATGGCTGCAAGATGTGAGGTATTTGTTTTACTTTGTTCTGTTTTTATTTGGTTTGTAATAATATACATGAAAAAAAATCCTGTCTGATTAGCTGAAAATTAGTGGTAACATGCGTACATATAGCATGTGTGCACTGCCAAAATTTTTTCACTCTTGACTATCTGTGATGTGTTTTACATGAAAGTATTAACAAGTAACAACATGATTTCTCATGCAGTTTGGTGCAAATAAGCACTTGTATTTTTAAAATTTTTTGTGCAATTTTGTTGCTTTTGAAATATTTACTTGTGCTCATTTACACCAAATTGCACTCCTTATCATTTATTTAATGGATTCGTACAAGTACAAGTACAGATGCATAACAATAGGACATAAGTCCCCTTCTTGGTTAATACACCCACACTGACCACCCATCCCACCCCAGGGGAGGACATCAAGTTAAAAGTTTTAGTTACATTGGCGACCGTATCAGTGGCAGTTTCAAGCCCTGCATATAGAATGAGTAACTTAGTGATAGAGAGACTGAGGGATCTCTTGTTAATAATTTACCAATAGGCTCCTTAACCCTGATAATAATGCACATGAAAAAATTCTGATTGGCTTAAAACAAAGTCATTCTCATGTGAGCCAAGTGCAAAGTTGTAGCACAAGTGCAAGGTGGTAACACGAGTGCAAATTACAAAGAGCGTGCAGATGCTTTCAAAATTTCGTCTGTCTTGACTTTCTATGATGTTTTTTCATGTACATTGTTAACAAGAAGTAACTTGATTTTGAGTGTAATTTGGTGTTGATAAGCGCAAGGCAATTTTTCAAAGACAACAAAATTGTATGAGCCCGAAGGGTGAGAGCAATTTATAGTCTTTGAATTCTAGATTCCACGAGCATTTTATTTCGTTTTGTTTTTTTTTCCCAAGAGCAAGACCCTTGGGCTCTTCTGTAGGATTATACAATAGAAGCCCTGGTCAGGAAGCAAGATCATTGTTAGTATGCAAACAAGAAGTGTTTTGACAAAGCCTTTAAAAAATGTTTGTTCAGAGCGTGAACCTCATGCAGCAGCTACCAGAGAATGTTTTGCAATGTGTTTAGTTCTAGAAGCTGAACAGCTATGTCAATTAAACGGGGCTCTTATCTGAATTTCAGTTCTTGTACTATCTGGTGACTGCATTTTTGCATTTGGCAACCATTTTTTCTTTGATAGTCACCAAAAGGTGACTTGGAATTTCTTTAATTTCAAGCCCTGATATGATATGCTGTATTTGGAGTTCTTTTCTCTGTGTATGTCTGTCTTTCACTAAATTCATCACCCTTTGACAAAGAAATTGATATGGAAATTTTATTGCAAATTGACTTCAAACTAATAAATCAAATGAGTAGTCAAAGACAAAAGTTTGTTGGTAGTAAGTGGCATTAGTACGTAAAAAATGGCACCAAATTTAAACAAAATATTAATAATAATGAAAAACTCAATAACTAATGAATGCATTTCTTAAAGAGAAACAAAATCTAACTGATCAGAGAGCATTCACAAACAGCAATGAATTGATCAAAGATATAAGTTAATATGACATACCAAAGTAGCCGGCAAATTGCCACCAAGGAGATACTGCAGCAAATAACCAGGAGATGATGGAGAACTCATGTGATGATTAACTTGACTGAGCGATCTAGCAGTCTTTTACCTTGATGATCCATAACAAATTTGTCCTTCCCTGAAATTCGAATAAGATGACTGAGCAGGACTCCATTTCATCTTGAACAGCGGACTTTGTTAGAGAGACAATCCAAGATAGAATTAGTGATGCAGAAAGTTTGATGTGTGTGCCCGATTAGCATTTATGTGTGGGCTGCTATTTTGAATGTGAAACGGGTCAGCTTCATTGCTGCATGCAGTTCAGTGTAAAACTGATGACTTTCCTAAACTGTACCAATCAAAGTTTTTTAACCCATGCTTGCCTCTGGTATCATGTAGATGTGAAGGATCAGATCAATGGACACTTAGCTTTGTATCTATGCCAAGTTTTGCAAGGAAAGACAAAACCTATATACCATCATACAGATAATATTGGTGATTATGTTGTGGTGATCAGCATGAGACAAATTGTTTTATCTGGTACCAAGTGAAAAAAACAAACTTTATTGTCATCACACTGGTTATCTGGGTGGACTAAAATCTATAACTGCAACGGAGCTGCACAAGTGAGATGCTACAAGGCTCATATAGAGGGCTGTTGATGGAATGCTTCTGAAAAACAATCTCAGACCTATTTGGATGAACAGATTGTTCCTTTTTAAGGACAATGAACATATGTGCATGAAAAATGTTTTTGCTAAATTAGAAGGCCCAGCCCCCTTACCCATAAGACTGGAAGAGTTCACAGCAGAGGAAATTGAGAACTATCCAAAACGGCCAACCATCAATTGCCTTTTGAATTGTGAGAATATCATTTTTGCAGAGATAACATCAAGATGAAACACTTACATGAAAGTTTTGACTTTACATCTTTACGATTCATGAACGACTTTAACTATGACATGTGATGTTCTGCTCACTGGTTAACCATAGTCAACCACTTTATCCGATTTACCAAGCATTTTCATTCAGTAAACCGCGTTTCTTTGAAGTATTGACACAATTAAAACCATAAGCTAACCATCAGTTGCTAATCATTTCATTTATTCACCTCTGTCATTTACTATATATTTGATAGTTACATGTAAGCATCTGATGTCCTTTACTTTACTTCTTGCAGTTCTTGCAGCAGAACTCTGAAATTTTCTTCAAATGCGAGATAATTGTCTCGTTAGGTAACCTGAAAAAGTAGCAATCAAATTATTAAAACCAGATTAAATGAGCAAAACACATTTATCTTCAAAGTACAATTTTACAGTAATGTCTCTTGCTACGATACATAACGCAAGCGCTGAAAATATTTCAGTTCTTTGACATAATACATCATGAATTTCAATCATGTGCGAGGCTTTTAATCATGAATGCCCAAAGTATTGCCAGTTAAAGTTTCGAGGTACAAAAAAATCGTCCAACTTTACCTGGCACAGCTTTGGTGTTACTATTCGATCCAGTGAGTCTGACGAGTGTTGTCACCGGCACTATGACACATCCAAATCTTTCCCGTTTACGAGCCGCCAACATTTTATCTCATTCATGACGGTGTTATTTCTCCTGCGCATGCAAGAAATAACTTTCGTATTCCACTCTGGCTCGTCGCCCGAAACCGGTTATCGGAAAAGAGGTTGCATCATTCATCTATCGCTTAAGAGTATTCCCGCCAAATAACTGAGCTTTAAAGACATTTCTCTTCCCCAGACCTGGAATATTATCAAAACATTTGGCCAATCAGAATGATGCATGGTCTGACCGGCTCTCGTTCCCAGTTTTCCACTAAACGTCAAGCTCGTCTGGGTTTAGTAAGTCTTTTTATTATTAATTTTGTTTTCCTTTGCGCTCTTTGAAATTTGTTGCGCTATCGAACTGAACCACACAAGAGAAACGAGGTCGATGTGGTTTTAAGAGGAAAAATAACTCAGTGTTCAAAAAATGTCCAACATTCTTTAGACAAATCGGGAACGAAGCAGGAAGTAAACCATTTCTCTCTTTGCCAGCTTTTCTCTAAAACAGCCGAGGGTCGACAACTAAAGATAAATACTCGTAGAAGACTTAATGCCGTTTATTGAATTATCATGAACACGACCATCATTATTGCTATTATATCATTGTTGCAGGATTGTTATTATCGTTATCGTCATTATCATTTTTTTATGCGTGACTGGAAACGTATTCGACTAAATACTAATAAGGTTGTTTGGATGATTTACATTTGATTCGTTTTTTTTCTCGAGAAATGTAAAATTCCTTTCGGAGATTTTGAAAATGGCAACGAACCATCATTTGCCAAATCAATCATCCCGAAAGTATGAAACAGGTAATTATTTCGTGAGACTTGCTACGCACATCTTACACTTACCGGTCTTTTGGATGAGACACAGCGCATGAAGCGTGTACAAATTTCATTTTAACAATAATAACATCCACTGACTCCTACAAAAATTTGACATTTAGCGTTGATTACAGGGAGGGGGGGGGGGTGTGAGGGAAAGATCCCTATTGATAGAGAAATCGTTATCTTTGGAAACTTTGTGATGAACGTTTGCGTAAAGGAAGATGTTTAACATCTCGTCACGAGCGTGGGAACTAGAACAGAATGCCAGAAAGACTGCAATGTGAGTTTCAGATATAAAGACATGTCTGACGTGAGGTGCCTATGGTCTCTAATGCCCAACCTGACATTCTCACAGGTATTTGAAGACACGCGTTTTGGCCTTTTCCTCCTCAATTATTCTGTTGAATTATTTCTTTCGGGAAGCAGGCCTGTTTCACGATACGCGAACTTCCGGTGTTCGTCATAGTTTCCGGTTTGTATAAACTGTCAGTCAAATAAACGTGGTTTAGTTTTCTTCAAAATGGCGTGTTCCCTGTGAAACACAAACATGGTGTCAGAGTAAAAAGCGCAAGGAAAAAACGGTCTTCGCAACTGTAAAAGTCGTCGTAACTCATCACAAATAGCCGTTAAAACGTAGGTCTAAGAAGACGGAAGCACTTTGGCAACAGAGTTACAAAAAAAAAAAAAAAAAACAAGACGAAATACGAAGAAGACATGCCTCCACCCGACGAAAGTTCGTCAGGACAACAAGCGCCGAGCGCTCCGAGCGCTCCAGTTTTGAATTTTACTTCGAACTTTCCAGTTCCAAGCCCAATGAAACTATCCGGCGACAGAGTCACAAATTGGGAGTTCTTTCGACAGCAATGGCAAGACTACGAGCTTGGCACCGGTCTCGAACATCGTCCAGAACCAGTTCGTTTAGCAACCCTTCGCTCAGTCATGGGGAAAGACTGTCTTGAGATATTTTTAAACCTAGAGTTGACTCCGGAAGAAAGGGCAAGCGTGACCTCCAGTTTAAAAGCTTTGGAAGCATATTTCAAGCCAAAAACAAATGTGGTCTACGAGAGATTTATGTTTAATTCAGCTACACAAAGTTCCGAAGAGGGAATAGACGAATTTGTAAATCGATTGAGAAAGATGGCTTCGTCGTGTAAATATGGCGCACTCACAGATGAGATGATACGAGACAGAATCGTAATAGGCGTCCGAGATAAAGCTTCAAAACTACGGCTACTCAAAGAAGATGAACTGGACCTGAACAAAGCACTCAGTATTTGCAGGTCTAATGAAGCGGCTTCCAAACAGCTCAAGTTTATGAAACTGGAGGAAATCCAAACAGATGAGCAAGTCAACACCGTGGACAGTCAAGCGAAACGACTCGACAAGCGGCATAAACAAAAGAAAGACGCAAAATATGGAAAGAATGGAAAGGCTACAAAGGGCGCGAAGAAGAATTGCAACAGATGCGGGGCAACAAAGCAACATAGGAAAGAAGAATGCAAAGCATATGGTCAAACCTGTCACCTGTGCTCGAAGCCGAATCATTTCGCATCTGTTTGTCGCTTTAGAAACAAACCAGCAGGCGGAAAGACAGTATCCAGAGGACACAAAAGCGTGAAGCAAGTCACCGAAGAAACGGATACGTCCAATGACTCCGATGATGATTTGACCGATGATGAAGATCCACTCTTTAAAATTGAAGAAGTCTCCAGCGTGAAGACGGCAGGCAAGCAACTCAACGCCAAGATAATCTTTTCAGACACAGAAGAGTTATACAACACCGAATTGGAATGCCAGCTAGACACCGGCGCCACGTGCAACGTGATGAGCCTGCGCGACCTGGCCATCATAAGCCAAACAGGAGATCCACCACTGAGAAGTAGTAAAGTGAAGCTCAAGTTGTTTGACGGTTCTCTCATGAAGCCTTCTGGTGTAGCCACCTTAAAGATACATCGAGACAATAAGACCCAAGAGTTGGACTTTCAGATTGTTGATACTGTAAACAAGCCTCTTCTATCCGCGGAAACATGTGTGAAGCTGGGACTGTTGAAGCTTTCCTTAACAGGTACAGCGCAAGTAAACAGTATGGGTACAGAGCCAGTAAAGTCTAGTGTCCCACTAACCAGAGAGAAAATTCTAGCGGACTACAAAGATGTGTTCGAAGGACTTGGTCACTTAGGAGAGTCCAGTACCTTTGTTATCGACCCAAACCATCCCCCAGTGCAGCACGCGCCCAGGCGGATACCTGTAACTCTACAAAAAGAAGTCAAGGAGAAGATCGCAGAGTTGGAGAAGAAAGGCATTATTCAAAAGGTTACCGACCCCACAGATTGGATCAGCAGTATGGTCATAGTGTCCAAGCCAGGAAAGATAAGAATTTGTCTCGACCCTCGAGATTTGATCAAGGCAATCCAGAGACCTAAGTACCAGATGCCAACATTAGAAGAGATACTCCCAAAACTCAGCAAAGCGAAAATATTTACCACACTAGATGCGAAAGATGGGTTCTATCAGATCGGATTAGATGAAGAGAGCAGTAAGAAAACAACTTTCTGGACTCCCTTTGGCAGATACAGATATCTAAGAATGCCATTTGGTATTAGCGTGGCTCCCGAGGAGTTTGAGTGCAAGTTACACGAAAAGCTTACCGGATTAGAAGGCGTCGAAATTCTTCGAGATGATCTACTAGTAGTCGGATATGGAGATACCCAGGAAGAAGCTGATGCCAACCACGATGAAAACCTCAGAAAACTCCTAGACAGAGCCAGAGAAGTCAGACTCAAGCTGAACAGCAAGAAGATGAACTTGAGGAAACCCCAAGTTAAGTTCATGGGCCATGTTATTAGCAAAGATGGTCTCAAACCAGATCCAGACAAAGTCAACGCAGTGGAAAACATGCCCAAGCCAACATGTAAGAAAGAGACTCTTAGTCTACTGGGTTTCATGAACTATCTGGCCAAATTCTTACCAAGACTATCTGAAGTAGCACAGCCGTTGAGAAATCTGACCCTGACCAACGCCCAGTTTATGTGGTCTGAGCAACACGACAAGGCGTTCGATGAAGTGAAGAAGTTGGTAGCAAACCATCCAGTACTCAAGTATTACGACATCAATGACGAGGTTACTATTCAGTGCGATGCCAGCGAGCGAGGCCTTGGTGCGACACTCCTCCAGAACGGACAACCAGTTGCCTTCGCATCGCGAACACTGTCTGCAGTTGAACAATGGTACGCACAAATAGAGAAAGAATGTCTGGCCATTGTGTTCGGTTGCCAAAAGTTCTCACAGTACATCACAAGACGAGACAAAGTCACCGTCGAATCAGATCATAAGCCGTTGCAGTCAATATTCAAGAAATCGCTTCTATGTGCGCCAAGCCGTCTCCAAAGAATGATGCTTCGGCTACAGAGATACAACCTCGAAGTGGTCTATAAACCAGGAACGCAGATGTTTGTGGCCGATCACCTGTCCAGAGCTTTCCTGAAAGATACAGGCCCAGAGGATGAAGAGTTTCAAGTTTTCGCTCTGGAGCTGGAAGCGATGAACCCGTTTGATACCATCAAGATAAGTAGTGAGAGACTGCCCCAACTTCAAAAGGCCACTGAACAAGACCCGGTCATGCAAACTCTCAAAACTACCATTCTGATTGGTTGGCCAGAGAGGAGAGAAGAAGTACCAGTCCAGATTAGAGAATTTTGGAATTACAGAGAAGAACTGACACTTCACAACGGCATCATTTTCAAGAATCAGCGAGTCATCATTCCAAAAGCTTTAAGGCCAGAACTGACCGCAAGAGCTCATTCCAGTCACCAAGGAATTGAAGCCTGTCTACGAAGAGCAAAAGATGTAGTTTTCTGGCCCTCCATGACCAAAGACATCAAAGAAGCTGTTGATAAATGTGAGATATGCGCAGCATTCCAAGCGAAGAACGTCAAGCAGCCAATGCAGACACATGAAATACCTGATCGTCCATGGAGTAGAGTTTCGTCAGACCTGTTCACTCTGAACGGCAAGGAGTACATTGTGCTTGCAGACAGCTACTCAGATTTCATAGAAGTTGGCGAGTTAAAAGGCACAACTGCGAGCTACATCATAGAGTTCCTCAAAGGTCAATTCAGTCGCCATGGCATACCTGATGTATTTGTTACCGACAATGGACCGCAGTACTGCTGCCGAGAGTTCACAGAGTTTTCCAGAGAATGGGAGTTTAAACACGTGACGTCATCACCTAAACATGCCAGATCCAATGGCAAGGCCGAATCCGCAGTCAAAGTGGCCAAGAAGATTTTCAAGAAAGCTCACAGGGACAACAAAGACCCATGGCTTGCGTTATTGGATCAACGGAACACACCAACACAAGGTGTGAACTCTAGCCCTGTACAGAGATTGATGTCCCGAAGAACACGTACATTGCTACCGGTATCAGCAAATCTTCTGTACCCCAGAGTAGAAGAAGGAGTCAAAGAGAAGTTGAAGGCCAAGAGGCAGACAGCTAAAGGCTATTACGATAGAAGTGCCAAGGTGCTACCAGAGCTTGAAATAGGCCAAGAAGTTAGAGTAGCTGGTCAGCGAAACAAAGTCTGGGAAGCCGGCACCTGTGTCCAGAAGCTATCAGATCGCTCATACCTTGTTGAAGTCAATGGAAACACACTACGTCGAAACAGACAGGCATTGAGGCCCAAGAAAGACACCCAAATGAATGGTGAGACTATTATTGCTGAAACAAAACCACCCTCATCTGTACCTGCAGAGACAGAAGGACAAACAGCATTAAGGAGTACCAATCACAGTGATGTGACTACACCAGTTAAAGTCAGCGATACCCCGCAGCAGAATCATAGTGTGCCACTGAAATCAACCCGTACCAGAATTGTGAAGACACCTGTGAGATTCAAGGACTATGTCTGAGCGTCTAAACCAGTTATGGACACTGAACAGGAGACACTGAACATTGAGACACTTTGTTGTTGTTGTTTATTTGCTTTTATTTTTACTAGCATGAAACTGTTACATGTACAAGCAGATATTTTTTTTTTGTTAAGTGCATTTTGGACACTTGTCATGATTAGGTCATTATTGTTATTTTGTTTTTTTTAAAAAAAAAAAAAAAAAAAAAAAAAAAAGGGAAGATGTTTCACGATACGCGAACTTCCGGTGTTCGTCATAGTTTCCGGTTTGTATAAACTGTCAGTCAAATAAACGTGGTTTAGTTTTCTTCAAAATGGCGTGTTCCCTGTGAAACACAAACAGGCCCGTGCACCTACTTAATATCTGCACCCTGTGGAAAGATCGAAGACTGGACTAATGAATTCGGCACTTTTTATTGGGTCTTTATGCACATGGCCAGTGAGCCTCCCAACATTTCTGCCACCTTTCATTGTTCAACTTTTATGTTTGTACGGCACAGAGTGACATTGGGTCCTTTCACTTTAATTCTTGTCATGGGTAGAAGACTTGCGTCATGCTTTCAGAGTCAGTTGTCTTTTTCAAATTTCTCATCATTTACTAGAAATAAAAAGACTGAAAGGAGATTGCATGGACTTTGTGAAAATATACTTTATTTACTACTAATACAAAATAATAAGCTCTCAGAAAAAAGGTTAAATATATAATACAAGCTGAAATTTTGCTCATTCCTCATATTTTTCATAACCCTACAGAAATAGCAAAAATACTACTACTGTCTAATATCCACCTATCAGGTCCACCTATGTCATATGTTGTTCAACAATCCAATAAGATGTAAACATTCTACTGCTGCACATGTGTTTGAAAATATAATGAGGGCTTTTTTTTCACTTCTAAATCTTGATGATTTAAAATTTTAGTACTATCATCTGTTGAAATGACAATACAAAATTTCACTCTATTCTATGTCTGTGGAAGTGTAATATTTGTACCTTTCCTTTGAAGTTACTGAATGACTATTGTTATAGAAATCTCTGACTTTTGCCAGACACATGACACTGATTTATGCAACAATATTAAATGTTTGCTGTTATTTCTTCCCTCGAAAATTTTACTATTTAGGTATCAGATAATCTTACACTGAAGATCATTGCATCTTATTATGAAAAATTTGCCCCTGATTGCTTTGTCAACTTGAATGTAGGAGTGCAATCCACAGTAGATGATCTATTGATCATCGATGATGAAAAGACAGAATTAAAGTATTTAAAAAACAGACAAAATGCATGATTTCTCAAACATGTTTGGGTTAATGAGAGCAAAAGAGAAAATTGATTAAAGTATGGCTGCAAGATGTCTGGTATTTTTTTTACTTTGTTCTGTTTTTGTTTGGTTTGTAATAATAGACATGAAAAATAAATATGGCCGTCTGATTAGCTGAAAACTAGTGGTAACACTAGTACAAAGTTGTAAGCCAAGTGCAAATTACAAAAAGTGCATGTGTGCTGCCAAAATTTTTTCAGTCTCAACTATCTGTGATGAGTTTTTCACAAAATTATTAACAGGTAACAAGATTTTTCATGCAGTTTTGTGTAAATAAGCACTTGTAAATTTTTCAATTTTTTGTGCAATTTTGTTGTTTTTGAAAAATGTACTTGTGCTTACTTACACCAAATTGCACTCGTGATCATATTATTACCTATACTTATTTTCATTTCATTAGTCTACCTATTTCATCCCTGTCCCTCCATGATTGTCAGTAACATATACTATTAGATATAAAAGCTCATACTTTATTTATAAGTCCCATGGTTTCTTGGGGCTCCTTTCCCATTTTCCCTCCATGATTGTCAATAACTTATACTATTAGATATAAGAGAAATCGTTATCTTTGGAAACTTTGTAGTGAACGTTTGTGTAAAGGAAGATGTTTATCATCTTGTCACGAGCGTGGGAACTAGAACAGAATGCCAGAAAGACTGCAATGTGAGTTTCAGATGTAAAGGCATGTCTGACGTGAGGTGCCTATGGTCTCTAATGCCCAACCTGACATTCTCACAGGTATTTGAAGACACGTGTGTTGGCCTTTTCCTCTTCAATTATTGTGTTGAATTATTTCTTTAAGGAAGCAGGCCCATGCACCTACTTAGTATCTGCACCCTGTGGAAAGATCAAAGACTGGACTAATGAATTCAGCACTATTTAATGGATCTTTATGCACATGCCCAGTGAGCCTCTCGACATTTCTGCCACCTTTCATTGTTCAACTTTTATGTTTGTGCAGCACAGAGTGGCATTGGGTCCTTTCACTTTAATTCTTGTCATGGGTAGAAGACTTGTGTCATGTTTTCAGAGTTAGATTGTCTTTTCCAAATTTCTCATTATGTATTTACTAGGAAAAAAAAAGACTGAAAAGAGATTGCATGGACTTTGTGAAAATATGCTTTATTTACTACTAATACAAAATAATAAGCTCGCGGGAAAAAAAGGTTAAATATATAATACAAGCTGAATCTTGCTCATTCCCCATATTTTTCATCACCCTACAGTTCTTGCAAAAATAGTACCACTATCTATTATCCAGCTATATCTAAGGTCCACCTATGTCATATGTTGTTCATCAATACAATAAGATGTAAACATTCTACAGCTGCACATGTTTGTAAATTTAATGAGGGCTTTTTTTTCACTTCTAAATCTTGATGATTTAAAATTTTAGTACTAACATCTGTTGAAATAACAGTACAAAATTTAACTCTGTTCTGTCTCTGTTTAAGTATAATTCTTGTACCTTTCCTTTGAAGTTATGGTATGTCTACGTTACAGAAATCTCTTACTTTTGCCAGATACATGACACTGCTTTGTGCAACAATATTAAGATCTGCATTTACAATTCAAAATTCAAACATATTACAGGTTTAATAGTCTGACAATAAGAGCCCAAAAAACAAACTCTTATATCTCAAACAAGATACTAAAACAATACTACAGGTAACCAGGAAATTGGTTTTTATGCTAGATCATGAAAGAATCCTAGGTCTGCAGTCAGAATTACTAAAAAATATGTCTAAAAAACCTCATAATTTCATAAGATACACTAACTACAAATTTAAATTCACATTCAAAATGTGAGCAATACTTTTAATCTAATCATAAAGTTGTATCTCCTTGTAATGTGTTTTGAAGATTCCAAAATTACAAACAGAAGAGTCAAGTTTAACAGTGCTGTTAGTGGCATGCTTTAACAATTCTTACAAGGACCATGTATTCTTCTACAATTTTTTTGCATTGCAAAAAATGTGTTAAGTCTAGGCCAGGTATTATCAGTGTAGGGTTTTATTACACTGCAGTGCAAAAGTACATCTTTGTAAAATTAACTGGAGCTTGAATATTTCCTGCCAATATTCCCTTTTTACTTCACTGCTTTCTCTTATAATTTGCGATGTAAATTTCCACACTTTTCAGCAAGAACTCAAACAGAAACCTTTTCATTTTCCCTTTGAAGATTTGAGTTATTGGGAGTCAAATGTACTTCATTGTTGAGAAATGATCATCACTCCACAATTATGACTTTTAATAACAAAGATAAAACTGCTTCCAATCACACATTGTCTACTTATGTCATAACATGCTTAGACTTGAAAAAATGCATGTTCAAGGTAAATTTGCTTTTTCAAGTGACCATCTTCAAGCACTTATGTGACTGCAGATTTCTGTTCACAAGAATCATGCACATAGTTATTACTACCTTGCAGTAATCCAGTAAAACATTTTGGCAAATAAAAGGTCTTGTGCAGTTCACCTCATTCGGTTTAGTTTTGGCATCTCAGCAATAATTTGATACTTAACAGGATTCAAGTGTTACGTGAAAATTTGGTGCCACAGGCATTTTCAAGTTTGGATGTGTATAGTTTGGTCTTACTGAAAAAATGTTTTCTTGATTGAAATACCTTTCCAAGGGAAAGTAAATTAGCCTTGCCATATTAGCCCTGAACAGGACATGCCTGACTTGTTTGTACAAGGTAAAGAAAAATTCTACCCTGATGACGAAGACGACGAAGATGATATATACCATTATCCAAACAAATAATTATTTTTACCTTAAATTCAATACACAGTCACCTACATAATAAAGCATGCTATTAGATGGATTGGGCCTAATTAAATGATTATAGAATGGATTTCTCAATGATGAGAACATCAGAGCCGATGCAAATCGAAAACATATCTTCAACACTCGATAATAGAGCTTTTATCTTGTTTGTACTCTTACTTTCTTATCTTGTCAATTTCTCAGCTTGTTTCTTCGTTAAGTTCAAAAAAACAATCCTCACCTACACTGGTAATGAACTTGAAAATAAAAGGATGAATTGTGAAATAAGCAGGCTTCAGAGCAATTCACACGGAAACTGCTGCCGACATGTTCATTTTATGGCACCTCATAATTAATAGCTCGACAGAAAATCCGACGCTGCCTACCACTGCGTTGAGTTAAAGAGTATTTTCCCGTTTCAAGCGATTTCTTTGACTCGTAGATCTCGAGATATCGACTTTTTTTCAGAACTGATTTTTACAAATGGTATCATTCTCAGTGAAACATCGAAAACAAGAAGTGTGAAAATTTATTGATTGCGCGCTAAAAGATATCATGTCAACAAAACACAATGGAGGAACTTTGTGTGAGTTGACGATGTTCTTTTATTTTTGGGTGCGGGCTATCTGCTAGTGCGGGTGATCTGCTGAAATTTTTTCTTGTTACTGTGTAATCTGCCGCGTGGGTAAATGGCCGGAAATTACGGTATTAATACAATGACAATGTCGGAAATACCAGAAATGCTTTTGCTTTTAGCGTGGCAACCATGTAAAAAAATAGGTACCCAATGGGTACTTGTGTCTGCTGTAGTGGAATGGAATCTGCTGTAGGCGCCTATTTTTTTGAATACTGTTAAACTGGCTAGAAACATCTCCCGAAAGGCAGTGCTATGGAATGCTCAAGGCATCACAAAGATGGGGAACTGAAGTGGTGAATGTCCAATGCTCCAGTTGGAGGTAAGGGATCATCAATATCAATCATCAATATCATGATGGTGATTACATCTTCATCACTGTTTAAATAACTTTTATTGTGTTATGGTACTGCAAAGAATCTAACATTAAAGTGAACGTTTCTTTTATTTTGTAGCAGAATATTTAAATCAAAGAATTGAAATACAACAGCCAATAGTTTTTAACAAAATTGAATAGTATCAGAAGTCTTTGTAACACAAGACAACTGTAATGCAAAGCAGTAGCAGTTTTGCAGAGCAAGAAAAAGTCTCTGGTTGTAATAATTCCTAAGAAATCATTATGTTTTTCATTTAATGGTAATATGCAATCAATTTGGAACAAAACATAGGTAAAACAAAGTTAGTATATTTACATTGTTGTGTTCAAGTAACCAATAGGTGAATATACTTTTAAAAGTATTTTGAAGTGTTTGTCTTTTAATTGAAATGAAATGTATCAGAAATGTAATGCAACAGAAATATTATCCCAAAAAAAGCAGCACGTGTACTTGTAAATAATGTTTATCAGTCAGAGAAACAATCATTTCACTTAAAACCAGTGTCTACAAAATGTTTGTTGCAAACTGTAACAAAACAGGTATTATTAACGTTTGGTATTCAGTAGTAATTTCCACTGATGTGTGACAGGAAATTGTTCATTTTATTCAGATTTGCACTGACTCCACTATTTTTGTTTGTTGTTGAATGTTATGCTGGTTATAGTTGGTAACTCTAGAAGAAAGGTAGTTATGGTTTCTTCAGTGATCGGAAGAGTGCTCTTTCCTTGTGACGCTAGCATATCATGCAGGATGTCGTTGAACAGGGTCACTGTGATCTTCGATTCTTTAATTTGTACCAGTAGTTGTCCATAACATTGTTGAATGGTGGACTTCATATTCTGCTTGAGCCCACAAGTTGAACAGGTTAGTATGGGAGACATCTCTATTACCAGCTTTTTGTTACAGTTGCAGCAGGCTTGATATGCCGTGACACTTCGCACTCCAAGTATTTCTGCTGCTGCTGTTGTATTGGTAAAGTTCTGAGGTAGCTCAGCAGGATTAATGAGATCCACAGAATTGTTCCCAAAGTGTCACCTTAATGGCTCCATGTGGGTCCACAAGATAGGCAAACAACTTTTTTTTTTTCACCATACTCTGTCTTCACTTTTTTTGTTGATGACATCTGAATAAGTTTGGCTTTGATGGTGATACTTTGATTTGTGTTTGCAGCTGAAATTGATTGGATATTGTTGGCACTTGGCAACTCAATTCTTGAAAAAGGTATTTCTTTTGTAGGCTCTAACAGTACATTGTTATTCATCAGTACTGTGGTTGCTTCTCCTGCTCTTTCAATTCTAAAATTTCGAAGTTTTATTGGAGATTTCTTTTTGCTCATTTGATCAAAGTGTTCCTGTTTACTTCCGGAGACGCAGACTCCTCTTACTAAGCCATCGGTGGTTTGTATGGACATGTCAAAGTAAGATGTCTTGCTACTTTTTTTAGTTGGAGACACATTGTGTAAGAAACCAACAATCTCTTCTTTTTGTTCTTCCATTGACTGCAAGTGAAAAAGAACCTTTTGAGTTTGTTTCATAGCAATATAATGTATTTCAAAATTTCTAATAACATAGGGAGCACTGCATCAAAAACGACGACGACTACGACTACTACTACAAATTTTAACTATAACAACAAAATGCCAAAAAAAAAAACTTACCTAGGTGAATTATAATTTTTTATTTGTTTACTTATTCATTATAAATCAATCAACAACAGCAGGAATAACACTAAATGAAGGTTGAGGAGTGCAGTATACTGCAAACTGTTTATTAGATGATACTAATACTGAAAATCAAAGTGAACAAGAAATAGAAAAGAGCAGTGGTTCCAATAAGCAAGATGGAAATGACAGTAATGATAATGATGATCAGTGGACTGAAGATGAAGCAGAAACACCTGCTGGTGTTACTGACACCATGTTGATCAACACACATTATTTTGAAGACAGTCTGCCTCAACGTATTTTAAATGTTGCACCAGGAGAGGGAAACAAACCCTTAAGTATATTCAGAGATCAATATTCTGAAGAGTTAGCATATCCTGGTATATTCCTTGGTCAAAGTCGACCAGAAAATAAAGATAGACTAGCTAATGTTCATTATAGCGACATTTTTAAATCTGAACTAAGACGATCAGATAGGAGAGCTGCTATGTGTGTTGAAAATATATTCTTCAAAACAAAAAAGCTTCAAATGAAAATTCTCTTAAGAAAATCACAAGTTGCACTTAGGAAGTGCAAAGGAAATAGCAAATCTTCAAATGCTGGACAGTTGAAATGTGAAGGAGCAATTGAGCGCTTGATTCATCTTGATGAAGGATTCCAATTTTTGAAAGCATTGATACCTTACAACTGTATGCAAAGATCTGTTCATAGCGATGCTTAGATAGTAATTATCATAAGAATACTAGTTCTAGGTTTCTCTCCTCTGTATAAAATCGCCACAGCTTTCGCACATGTTTGTCTAGTGATAGATGTTTTCATGTGTGTAGTGAAATACATGTATCTTCTGCCAAATCCATTTCGTAAACAGGGCATATTATATCCCGCATTGGGCTTTGTAATCCCCAAGTGAGACTTAATAATTCCCTTAACGGGCTTTTCATTCCCCAAATGGAGCTCAATTGTTCCCCGAAGGGACTTTGCATTCCCCAAATGGGACTCATAAAGCTTATTTTGCGTCCTGAGCACTTGCAAAATGGCGGGGCGGTGATCGTGTTGGCGCCGAGAAAGCTTCAGTCGATTTACAAATTCAAAGCATCTTTCAAAACCTTTCACTCGGCCGGAATGAAACCCAGTGCGAATGCTGTGGCCAAATGAGAAAACACCTTTTAAGAAATCCATTACAAATATGAAAAGCGAAAAGATCACTCACCTTGCAAGCAATAATACACCCTGGCTTGACGAACGAAATCAGGACGATACGACGCAACCCAAACGTTTTTCGAAAGCACATAGTTTGACGGATTTGACTTTGTCCTTTTCTCAGATTTGATTGGTTCCGAGTCTTCCCGGAAATCGGTAGTTTGCCACGACCTCTTTCCTTTGTCCTTTCCTCGTATCCGATTGGATAGATTATTCCCCTGAGGAACGAAGTTTGCACCCGAAAGTATTACAGGCCGAAAGTATTACCCCTCCGTGCATACATCATGTATCTCATCACCAAATGGAATCCGCAGTGAAACGTCAAGAGTAAATCCGAGATCTTGTCGTATATGAAGTAGCTGGTCGCGCGTTTTACAGCTTATCTAAGTGTCTGCATGCATTATAAATGCAGCAGACACAAAAACTAAGTAATCGTGAGGGCTGTTAAACACTGTGAAATCCTGTCGCCTTTCTTTCCTTATTCCTTTTGCTTTCTCTATCTTTGATTCTGATCAGCCATCTCGATATCATGGAGGGTTAGATTTAAGCCTTCTGGTAATAACGCTTGGAAAACCTCTTCTTTACTTGGCAGAGCGCGAGCCTTCACATTCAAAGCAGGGAACACGTGATGAACTTCGTTTTCATATTTCTCGTAAACGCCAGCAAATGTTTCCCCGTAACGCTGAAGTTTTCTTTCGCCATTCTTTACACCCAGCTGTAGGGTGGGCCACATATACGAGTTTGGTACATGATTGTCAGTTTGCATAGTTTCATAAAATTTGTAAAGCTTTGAAAACTTCACTCCGATCTTTTTAAGCTGATCAGCTTCTCTTATTGATCTCTTAGCATCAGGTATTTTGATGTTTCTACGGATGCTGATCAATTCATTAAAAAATCGACCCATGTCACCTTTTACTTGATTGAAGTTCTGTCCTTCTGGATCTTCCATATCTTCCAGAACTCTTGTCAGGGGTGCATCCCTAGGTGGGTGGCTCCACATGACGAAGTCGTCTGTCTGAAAACGAATAACATTACTCTCATCTGCTGCAATGGGTAAAAGAAGCCATTCATTATTTTCCCTGTCATACTTGTACACAACATGCTCTGCAATCTGATCCACCAGGTCAGGATCTCCACTTCGACTGATAGTCTTCTCACGCCAGACGTCAGAAATATGGCGAGATAAGAGCTCGTTCTCAGGGGCAGTCAAATAAATCAACCAGGGTTTCTGTTCATCAGCAGAATAAGTGTTTCTTGTAAAGGCAGTTTTCAAGCCTTTCGAGATTAGCAATACTGTAGAAAGTTCTGTCGTTGATACTGACCAACATATCATTGAGGCCGTGTCTACTGGTTCACTTTTGAATTGTGATGTCGGCCATTCATTACTGATAAATGAGCGTGCCATTTCGATGTCTTTAAAATGCTGTTGGCGAACGCGTTCTCTGGGCGTCATCTCTAGCCGCTTCCTGCGTCCTTTACAACAAAAACAGAGCATCGTCAAGGCTTCTCTGATATTAATCATTTTGTCCGGGATTTGAATTCCATCCACCAAAACAACACGACCTCCTCCCTGAATGAAGGATTATCACAACTTCTCAAATGAGACCAAATGAAGTATTATCATTCAACATTGAGATGACCGTGAGGCCAGCGGTAGACTGGAGCTACTAAGGTAGCGTAGGAAAGCACTATATAACATCGTCCTAAACCAGATGAGCCCACGACATATCAGCGGCATCTTGTATGAGTATCCGCAGTTTACAATGTGACTTCCGCTTATTCTTGTTAAAGCGTATTTTACAGTTTACTCATGGAATAGGAAGTGCGTTTGAGCCAGTTTCTGGCAGATTTGAACAGAAAAGCGGGTCTTTTGTTGAAGTGTAATGACATTTTCATCGATGGCGCTGTTAACGAAATGTTTGGCTGGTTCGTAAGTTGTCGACCTGGTTTCGGTCGATCTGATTAATTGACAACACCCCTAGGGCAATACATATCATCGTCCCAAACCAGATGAGCCCATGACACGTCAGCGGAATCGTAGCGAGAGTCTACTATTTTTCTGCTCGTTTCCAGCGAATCAAGAGACCGTGACCTGTGTGACTGACGATAAAGCGTCGTATTCTTCAATATTTTATTGCGAAAGTATTCTTCCCATAACTTGTACAAACTAATTTCTGTCTAGATCACATATTTAAGAAAAAATCTAGCCTGTTATAAAGGCGTTAAAAGGAGGATCGACATTTAAATATGACCGGCCTAATAGTTTCGGTCGATGTTATCCTCTGACCTCGCTATCATCGACCAAAAGCAGATTCAGGTCAAAGATCATTTGCATAACATTGCACTGTAAAATCTTTCGATTGGAACAAACATACAGTTCTTTTCTGTTTGTAATAAATGATCTTTACGTTTTATTTGACCATGATCTCTTGGTTTTTGTTCAACATCTTATTTGCTACTAATAAATATATTTGCCAAGGGGTGGTCCAGTTAATATTTAACACTCATGCATTTATGTTTTGCGGCTCGCGGGTAAATATTGGCGGGAAATCTAAATGTTTGGTAGAAGAACAAACATGGCTGATAACAGTACACCTTGGGCTTCAAGATGGACCGTACAGTTTGACCCTTATTCCGGGTATGTTAACGATGAAAGCAGCGCTGACGAACTCATAAAACAGTACGAGATAGCTACGACGACACGCTTCACTGTATTTAAACAAACAGGAGGATTTTCTAATTGCCGTAGGCTGGGTAAGTAAGCTCACATGTAAAGATTTACAAAATAAACCATACTGACAGTAAAGTAAAGTGAAGTATAACTTTATTTAGACACTATAGGTATTTAAAGCCAGGGGCGTGTGAGATCGTGTTATTAACATGAAATATAGATAAATCAAAATAAAAAAAGGGATTTAACTTTTTTCCAATAATTATTGATATCTTAAGAATACATGTACACATCATTATTCTTCGGTTTACCCTGGTCAGTTAGACTTTCAAAATTAACATGTAATTAAAATTCAACTTAGCTTCAAGTGTCAATTTACTGTGAGCCTGCAGCAAGAGTTGGCAAGAAATGCTTAATTAATTAAGATCAAGCTTAAAGTGTCAAAACCCTACTCAGTGCTATTGACACACAGCTGCCAGCATCCCCATCCATTACACCAGTCCTTGGGCTACACCTGGGTGGGGCAGGCTTGATTTTCAGGCCCTCCATTTTAAGCACCCATGTGTACATATGTACGTATGTGTTTGTGTACATGTATCGTATTGCTAACTTAGCTTGGTTCCTCTTCTCACATAAAAGAAAATGCAGATAAAAATGCTAAGAACCACCGTTTACAATGGGCTGACTCACAGGAGATGACAGAATGCAGTCTAAGTTTTGATGGCATCCCATTCCAAATTGTGGGGGTCAAAGTTTTAGAATGCCAAAATGGGCCAGACAGAAATAAGGCACTCAAAAGGAAGGAGGCTCAAAAGAGACTACAAAAAGATGTAAGCATGCATAATAATTAACTAAATAAGAATGTAAACAAGATGATATTATTACTTAAGGACTCCCAAAGAGGATATCATATGTAGGGCATTACATAGTTATTGATTTACCTTCACCTATTTGCTCTTAAGCTAACAAGGTGGTAAGTCCCAACTGATTTTTCTAAGCAAGTTGGTGGGCACTCACCTCTCCCTCAGGGCTAATAGCAGGCAATAATGTTTTCTTTTTTACCACTTGCAAGTAAAAGGACATATCACATTTTATTTGTTAAAATAAGCAAAGTCGCAAAAAAGGACCACTGTGACTGCAGTTTACAAGGTAGGAATCAAGTACTATTTTAAAGGATACTTTTCATTACTTCTAAGTTTATTGATAACTTGACTATTCCCATATGACTGCTCTATCTAACAATCCAATAAATCTATTTGGTTTCAGAAGGAGAATGCTGATCACTGCTATAACAACACCAAACAGCGCTTTATAGTACAGGATACGAAGAAATGTGACTGTCCAGCAAAGATCCACCTAAGGAAAATAATCAAGTATCCTGAAAATAAGGTCAGTTTATTTTAATTATTGAATAAGGGTTCAGGGGGCACTACCATTAACATGAATGATCACTAGCCTAATAAAGGGTGCTTAATCCTAATGGGCCTTGTGTTACATGTAGGTGAAGTGGACATATGATAAGACAACCTGGACATTTCGTTGTGCAGAATTGAAACAAATTTACCTGTAATGGAAACAGAGTGAATATTTTAGAAACCAATTTTTCAAATATTATTTTAATTAAAACATTGTATCCTTAGATTTCAGAGAACACAAAGAGTAGAAGGGAGACAATGTCAAAATTTCTGAGAACATCCCTAGAGTCAGAAAAGAAGCAAACAATAGCTACAGAGGAGCGTATTTACATATTACTTCCTAAACCTACAGATCACTTATTTCACCCCATGGGGAGGGTAAGTACTTGGCCATCAATTAAATTTTTTTTGGAATCAGGAAACTGAAGTTTGGTGGGGAATTGAAGGTGACTTAACTTCACACAGATCATCAGTCTACTGTAGACTGTGCTGCTTCCACTGTCATGTCGAATATATATAAAGAATGAACAAAGATTATACATCACAACAAAAGACCAATAAAATGTACTACATGTAGAGCTTCTTTTAGCTACACTGGCACTCATTCCTCAAACTCAATGTCAAGACTATAATATCACAATTTTATCGGAGAGGGATTTCCACTGGCACTGTTTTAATGGAATGCTGTCATGGACTTTTTAAATGGATTTTCTTAAAAAATACAGTGTTCAGTACTCTGTAATTATAACATTCTGTAACTATTACTGAAAAGCCCTACCAGAGGACTGCCGATAGTAATGTTGGTATAATTTGCATTATTATTCATTCAAAATATTTCCCTGTTTCTGAAAGGTTAAAACCAGTCACATATTTCATCATAACCAGCTGCTGTTGACCAAATTTGGAAAAAATTTTCTCATATTGAACCAATGACATCAAAAGCAGCCGGCTCCAGGTTATTGAACCGTTGACCAAGAAAACCTGGGGATGAGGTTGTGTAATTTTTTAAATGAATAAATAATAAAGCAATTATTCTTTCTTTCTTGTTGTGTAATCAGACTGCTAGGCTACTTCAGCCTATTGATGAGACACTGGTTAAAAAAATTCATGAGCTTGTTGGAAGTGGTGTTAATTGTGTTTCTGAAATGCAACGGCACCTGCATCATTATGTAAAGAAGGAACTTTTCACAGGCCAACAGCCTCCAGATCTAACCAACAGACGGTTCTTCCCAACAACCATGGATGTCAGGAACCACATGTATTGTGCCACAGTGGTGTGCAGACATTCACAAATTGATCAAGAAAACCTTGACTTAAAAATCAAGAAGTGGAAAGAAGAAAGCCCAGATGATAATTTCTTTTTCAGGCCTTACTGCCTTACAAGTGATAGTGAGTCCTATCAACAACCACAGTCACTGAAGGAAGAAGACAGCACTGATGTAATTAAAATAAGTATAGGTGATCCATTTTAAAGAAGACAACATGGCTGTGTGATTCTGAGATACATGCTGGTCAGATCCTCCTAAAACGAAAATTCCCTCTTGTAGATGGTCTAAGGGACCCTGTTATTGTGGGTGCATTAGTCACTCCAGCCATTAGTGAGTTTGTACAGATCATAAACACTGGCTCACACTGGGTTTGCCTGAGCACAATAGCTACTAGTCCTGGAACTGTCAAGGTGTATGACAGCTTATATCAAAATGTAAGCGCGGTTGCCATTGATCATTCATGTCGCATGCTATTGTATACTGGTTCTACAGTCACTTTTTGTAATGAAAGAGTGCAAAAGCAAACAAATTCAAATGACTGTGGCTTGTTTGCACTGGCATTTGCTACAGATTTATGCCATGGCCTAGGCCCCACAGCGCAGTCATATGACCAAGACAAAATGCGCAAGCACTACATCAACTGCCTGGACTTGCATGATATGGTTCCTTTCCCAAGAACGTCAAGACGGGTACCATATCATGCAATCACCAAAAGAAAAGCAGTGACAATCTAAAAGTCTATATGTGGCTATGGTCTGAATGATTTGTAATTCAAAATTATGAATGAATTCAAAATTATGAAAACTATGAATTTCTCCGTCAGTTTTCTGCCTAACTCAGTTTTCTGCGTAACTTATTTTTCCTTGTTCTTGAGTTTGTGGTGCTTTAATATCATGATGAAAATTGCCTGTAAGAATTTCATGGATGATACTTATAGACCCACATTTAATCCATAGGTTATATTCTACAAGTTCAAATTGAAATACTTAACAAAATCATCTTAAAATTGTGAAATATGTACATCAATTTATTTAATACAAGTTTGAAGGCTTATCATGTGATAAACTTCTGATTAAGTACCTCTTCAGAAATTTCTGTACATATAAGTTTAACACAAATGCAATTAAAATTAATACTTATCTTTCTCGAGTATTTTGATGTCATTGTTCTTCTGCTCACTTGGCAGCTATGAGGCTTAGGTCGATGGTGTGTAGGATTTTCAAGAGGTGTTGCCAATCAATCAGATCGACCGAAACCAGGTTGACAACTTACGAACCAGCCAAACATTTCGTTAACAGCGCCATCAAAGTATCATTACAGTCCAACAAAGGACCTGTTTTTCTGTTCAAATCTGGCAGAAACTGGCTCAGACGCACTACGCGAACTTCCTAACACTCGAGTACACTGTGAGTACGCGTCAACAAGAAAAAGCGGAAGTCACATTGTAAACTGCGGATACTCATACAAGATGCCGCTGATATGTCGTGGGCTCATCTGGTTTAGGACGATGTTATATAGTGCTTTCCGGTAGCGTAAGTCACAAAATGCAAAATGGCGGCGAAGAAGGCGTCGAAGAAAAAAGAAGATCTGGATGCTCTGCTACAAGAAGCAACAAGTTTGCTTGTAGAAAAAGAAGTATCACGGAAGAGGAAAGAAGGTCTGAGTGTTTGGAATTTTATTGGGACTTCACTACTGTTTTGAGGAAATACAAGCACGAGTATCGGCCTCGCGAAAAAAAATGGGACGAATACGTCGCTCTGCAGTGCAACAGAAGAAGGTGATTTTACAATATTTTTATCGGTTTGCTGTCGTTAGTTTTCTTTTAATCGTTTATCAAGTTACGTACACCATTGCGGAGCGAAGCGAAAGATTATGGTACTTTCAAATTATTTGTTAAAATTAAGCAGTTTCCCATCAGGAACAACCCGACCCATAATCACTCGCTGTGATTTTAAAAGCCCTTGTAGCGTTTGATATTAACCTCGTAACCGTCATCCTTTCTTCAATAATAGAACCTATTCCTGGCGTAAGTGTGTATGACGCAGGTCATGAGATGCAATCAGATGATGTGAACCAAACAGGGAGGTTTATAAACAACTGCATTCAAAGGTATGGGAAATTTTTTTTGATACAGTCATAGCCAGATCTTGTGTCAATTTTGATTTTTCAATTTTTTTGATTTTTCAATTTTGAATTATGAAAGCTTTTTATACATCTCCTTTATGGCTAATAATGAATCATCCACTCATGAAAATTAAAGTTAGTTCACATCTCTCCATTCATTTACATGTTTTAAAGTTTCCAAAATGTTTAAAGCTTAAAGTTAGATTTTTGTCTTCATACCGACCATGAACTTCAATCAACTCTGCTGAAATGCCAGGAAGTTCTTGAATCGTTCCAGAGCCTGGAAAATAACTGGGAAAAGAGGGTGGACAATTTGAATGAAAACTGGGAGTCATCAAGGGAGCTGATTTTCAAGTCCATTCTGTGTACTCAAGGGTTGCATATGTTAGGCCAGTTGTGTGCCATTTGTGCTGAGGGAAAGTGTGATGTCAGATGCGTAGAGTGTGGTGGAAAGAAGATGTGTAGTGAATGTGATGCGATGATCCACCAGGACCTCCTTTTCCATGACAGGGGAAGCTTTTGTGGATGGTTTCTACAGGCACATACCTCCTACTGTCAACGTAAATGAAGATGGGAAGCTAGTGCAGACTAGTTACTTTATTTACTTTAATGTTTCTGGGCTTCTTATTGTAATGGGCATTTATTTCTGTTCTTTTTGATAGATCAAATCATAAATATAGTCAATCCAAGCTCTAAACCAGCAACGCATATACATTTCTATACAGACACCTTTCAATTGCATAATCTCTTTTGCCCTACTAAACTGATACATTGTCTTATGAAGTATTTCTTTTATCAGGGAAATGTTTTGTCTTCATGACACGATCTCTCTCTCAAAAGGAGGATAATCATCAGTTACAATATCTCCTCAAATGAAGTAATATACATCATGTAATTTGACTGTGGTTTCAATAAATAGACTGGGAATAGATTTGTGGACGATCTGCATCCCGGCATTTCCAATATCATCTCAAGACAAAAGTAATGTTTATCGTTACTTCTTAATTTAATGCATAGCATTATTTTATGGTTTGTGTGGGACCTTTGGGACCCGAAGCTTGGGAATAAGTATACAGGAAAGATAAAATGGTGGCTTATGGCTACGAAGGAAATCTCAGGAGTTTAGTGTTTTAGCATGAAAAGGCTGGGGTGTTGTGATCTAGTTCTCAAGTAAAAAAGATCACTATCTGCAATCAGGCTCTACCACCTTTTGAAAAACAAGTAAACATTGAAACGGTAGTGAGAAAGTAGCAAGTTTTGAAGTCTAAACGAAAGATGGGTAAGCTGAGTTTCAGTCAAATATCATGATGTTTAGGATGTAATTTCGACACCAAATAAATATTTTTACATGGCTATACACTCAGGGGATTCTGTTGTGTTCACGTGAAGGCCATTTCAGCTATTTCTGCCACTTGTAAGTTGTAGGAAATAAAAATATGCACACTTGTGTCACATTGAAGCCCTGTTAGATCACAAATACGATTTATTTCTTTGTTTTGGGTGGTCCATTATTTTTGGAAGTTGATGTTGATGAGAAAGAAAGAATGTTTGCTGTTATTTCTTCCCTCGAAAATTTTACTATTTAGGTACCAGATAATCTTACACTGAAGATCATTGCATCTTATTATGAAAAGTTGCCCCTGATTGCTTTGTCAACTTGAATGTATGACGTAATGTAACTTGTGATTTGTGGGATTTTCACACACAAACTAGAAAAACTTGAAGAAGGTAATGATGTACTTAATGCAAAGCATTTTGGTACAAAGTCTGCTTTGCTGTTATCTACCTGAAGGTGCTTTTAATATGCTAGTAAGACTTGCACAGCCCAGTCAAAATGTTTTTGAGTGGTAGACAAGCTGGATGTAGTAGTTATGGGCAGCAGAGGTCAAACCTCTTCCTGAAAAGCAGTCTGAAAAGTGTGAAGTCAGTGGAAGGTACCTCATTGTAGGTGGCCAAATCACAGGCCGCCAGCCCATTTTGAGTGAGCAGAAAAACTCCAGATTGGCTATTTAAACTAGTTTTATTGAGAACCAAACCCTGCAAGGCTTATATTTTGTTTCAGTTTGAAGTGTAACTTTGATGTTTCTTATTTTGCAGTAAGTTAGCTTGTTATGGCCATTTTTCTCTCAAACATTTTTTTCAGCCCAGTCACTGTTTTTGAGAAGTAGGCAAGCTGGCTGTAGTAATAGGGGGTAGAGGCCAAACTTTTTTCAGACTAGAAGTCTAACAAGTGTGAAGTAAGCCCCAGATATTTTGTTGTAGATGGCCAAATCCCTGGCTACCAGCACATTTTGACTGGGCTATTTGTTATTTAGCTACTAAGTAATCTTATTATTAAAGACCACTGCATTCCTTTGTAATAATTTGCTGCTGATTGTATGCTGTATATAGCTTGTGAGTTGTGTGATTTTCACAAGTAAATTTAAACACCTGAAGATGTAATGATGTAGTAGATAATGTACTTGATGCGAACCAATTTTGGTACAAAGTGTATGCCTTGTCTGTAGGTGATTTTACCATGCTAATAAGACTTTAATAATAATAATAAACAGCAGCTGGAATAGGAATATTAAAAGAAAAATAATAACATTTAACTGTACCAAGCTTTGGTTTTATGTCTAAATTAAGCACTTAATCGAAGATCACTGCACTGATTAGGCCCAGAGCACTGAAACAGTACTGTCTGCAGTTAGTTTAATCTTTGTTATTTCTATTGATCTATTTTTTGATCAATGTTTCATAATAATTTATAATTTATTGATCTCTTTCAATAGAGCAGGTTCGCACATGTTACCTAATCTCACACATATGTATGTATGTATTAGCCCAGTGGAAATGTTTTTGAGTGGAGGGCAAGCTGACGATAGTAGTCGGCAGCAGAGGCCAAACCTTGTCCTGAATAGAAGTCTGAATAGTGTGAAGTAAGCAGCAGATAATTCATTTTAGGCGGCCAAATTGTTGACTTCAGCACATTTTGACTGGAATGATTGTGCGTAGTATGTATGCGCACTTCTTTTTGGGTGTTGCACAAATCAAAGTACCAAGAAATCATCTGTGATAATTTGGTATTGTAAGGTGTAAACATTTTTAATTATAAGGTAAAGCTTGATCATTCTTAAGAGTTCGTATCTGTTCTGAAAATTTGGGGGAGAGTCAGGGGAGCATTATTTATACATATGTATTTAAAAAGTAAAAAAAAAAAAAAGCACAAGGGTAAAATCCAAATTTGCTTAAAAAGTTTATTTTGAGAGAAAAACCCTGGATATGGCTTGGGATTTGTGTGATTTTCACAAATTATTAGTTTGTTGTGTAAACTTAATTTTCAAGAACCTTGTTAATTGTCAGCTTCAAGAACAAGTAGATAATCTTTAGTGCAGCCCTCTTTTCTCCTTGCCATCATTCTATTTTTTTTCTCAAGTTTCCTTTTCTTGTTTTTAATCAATTTATGGTCTTTACTGGTGCAATCTCAATATCTGCTCTCACAATTATCTGTGCCAAGAGTGTGTACCATCACTCTTGCCAGTCTCAAGCCCAAACGCTGCAAATTAGCTGAAACTAAATGTATTTTGCAAAATTGCATTGAAATCTGTCTAAAAACACCAAACGCTCAATTTGAACTGAAAAACTCGTTTTTGTTGTTGTTGTTGTTTTTCTTTTTTTGCAAAAAAATTAACTTATTTATTTCATGTTTAAAAACGCTGCAAACAAGCTAAAAAACGCAAAAAAAACACTACAAATTGGGCTCATTTTACCCACTTTTTGTCAAAATAACTGCCAAAAACCTGGAAACCAGCTGTAACAACATGTTTTTCACCAGATCACAATAAAATCTATTTCATGTAGTAGATGCCATGGAACTTCTTGGTTGAATAACAGCTGCATACGATTTGGGTTTGCCTTTCACGCTGACGTGCCAGCTACTTATCAAAAAATTTAGCCAATCAGAATGATGTATGGTCTGACCGGCTCTTGTTCCCAGGTTTCCATTAAACATCAGGCTGCATAGGGTTTAGTTAGTCTCTTTTTTACTAGTTTTGTTTTTCTTTGCACTCTTTGAAATTTGGTGCATTATTGAAGTGAGTAGATTTTTACACTCACTGGTCTCTTGGATGAGACACAGCACATCAAGCGTGTACAACTTTCATTTTAACAATAATAACATCTACTGACTCCTACAAAAATTCACATTTGACATTGATTACAGAGGGGGTTAAGGGAAAGCTCCCTACTAATAGAGAAAATCATTATGTAGATCATGCAATGATCAAATTGCAAGCAAAAATATTTGAACTGAATTTTTCTTTTAAAGCCTTCAGACCTGCAATCAAATTTCACACCAACCTTGGGTTATCTTAACCCAGCTATGAAGAACCTGGACCTGCTGAATTGTTTCTTTTGGGGAGCAGACCCATGCACCTACTCAAAATAAGGTCCATATGCACATGCCCAGTGAGCCTCCAGACATCTTTGCCACCTTTCATCGTTCAACTTTTATATTCATGCAGCATTAAGTGGCATTGGGTCGTTTCACTCATTTCCCATCATGGGTAGAAGACTTGTGTCACATTTTTAGAGTTAGATCGTCTTTTTTCAAATTTCTCATTACGTATTTAACAGAAAAAAAAATACTAAAAGGAGACTGCATGGACTTTGTAAGAATATGCTTTATTTACTACTAATACAAAATAATAAGCTCTTAGAAAAAGGGTTAGACATAATACAAGCTGAAATTTTTCTCAGTCCTCATATTTTTCATAAGCAGTATTTATGTAGTGCACATATCAAAAAGAACTCATGGCATTTTCATCACCCTACAGTTCTTGGAAAAATACTACTACTATCCAATATCCTCCTATGTCCTCCTATATTATATGTTGTTCAACAATCCAATAAGATGAAAACATTCTACTGCTGCACATTTGTAACTTTAAAGAGGGTTTTTTTTCACTTCTAAATCTTGATGATTTAGGATTTTAGTACTATCATCTGTTGAGATGACAATACAAAATTTCACTCTGTTCTGTGTCTGTGGAAGTGTAATACTTGTACTTTTCCTTTGAAGCTGCAGTATGACTCTACTCTAACAGGAATCTCTTACTTTTACCAAATACATGAAACTGATTTATGCAGCAATATTAAGATCTGCATTTACAATTCAAAATTCAAACATATTACATGTTCGATAGTCTGATAATAAGAGCCCCCCCAAAAAAACTCTTACATCCCAAACAAGATACTAAAACAATACAACAGGCAACCAGGAAATTGATTTTTTAAACAAGATCATGGAAGAATCCTAGGTCTGCGATCAGAATGACTAAAAACATGTCTAAAAAACCTCATAATGGTTTTCAAACCTTTATATTACCATGATAAATGCATTATCATAATGTTGAAAGTGCAAGAAATACCCTTGCTTTTTCGCATGGCAACCACGCAACTTAATAACATTAAATAATGTTAAACACTTTGAAATCCTTCCGCCTTTCTTTCCTCATTCCTTTTGCTTTCTTTATCCTTGATTCTGATCAGCCATCACGATATCATGGAGGGTTAGATTTAAGCCTTCTGGTAATAACGCTTGGAAAACCTCTTCTTTACTTGGCAGAGCGCGAGCCTTCACATTCAAAGCATAGAACACGTGATGAACTTCGTTTTCATATTTCTCGTAAACGCCAGCAAATGTTTCCCCGTAACGCTGAAGGTTTCCTTCGCCATTCCTTACACCCAGCTGTAGGGTGGGCCACTTATACGAGTTTGGTACATGATTGTCAGTTTGCATAGTTTCATAAAATTTGTAAAGCTTTGAAAACTTCACTCCGATCTTTTTAAGCTGATCAGCTTCTCTTATTGATCTCTTAGCATCAGGTATTTTGATGTTTCTACGGATGCTGATCAACTCATTAAAAAATCGACCCATATCACCTTTTACTTGATTGAAGTCCTGTCCTTCCGGATCTTCCATATCTTCCAGAACTCTTGTCAGGGGTGCATCCCTAGGTGGGTGGCTCCACATGACGAAGTCCTCCGTCTCAAAACGAATAACATTATTGTCATCTGCCACAATGGGTAAACAACGCCATTCATTATTTTCCCTGTCATACTTGTACACAACATGCTCTGCAATCTGATTCACCAGGTCACGATTTCCACCTTGAAGGATTTCCTTTTCAGACCACAAGGCAGAAATATGGTCAGATAAGGATTGGTTTGCTCTGAGAAATTGACCAATCAACCACGGTTGCTCTTCATCAACAGAAAGAGTGTTTCTCGTAAAATGAGAGCCCCCGCCTTTCGAGAGTATCATTACTGTAGAACGTTCTGTCGTTGATACTGCACAATATATTGAGGCCTCGTCTGTTACTCTATTGAAAGGTGGCGCCGGCCAATATCTCCCAATAAATGCGGGTGCAAGGTTGAACTCGTCTTCCAAATGCCGTAGGCGAACGAATTCTCTAAGCGTAATCGGCCCTATCATGTTCTCTTCCATCGAGAGAGTTAGCTGAAGAGTACTCCCTACACTTCTTTCGTGCTCTAGCCGCTCCCTGCGTGCTTTATAACAGAAGAGGACACAGTGGAGGCAAGCTGTACTTAGTTGCCAAGCCTTTGATTTGGAGTGAGGCTGAAGGTGACCTTTGATGTGAGAGAGACCAGTATCTAGTTAGCATAATAACAACGCAGTCTACCTTTGGAAAAGCGAGCAAGCTAGTTTTGTATCATAACAATGTCAACCTTAACCTCAATCCTTTCCAAAAGCTTAGCAACAGGCAGCTGTAAAATGGATATTTAATTTAATTTCGCGAGGAGTTTGACTCGTGGGTCTTCAATTTCGCACGTTTTTTACAATGGTAAAAAAAAACGCGAAAGTACCAATATGGTTACTTGCTTGCTGACAACCTCTGGCCTGTGGAAGATCATTTACAGAAATCCGAAAAAAAAGAGACTGAGATCATACTCCCTATATACCACAGACATCCCAAGCTCACGTCTCGTAAACGCGTCACGCGTTGTGGCGTGGAACTGTTAAGAATTTGAGCGCGTTACAAGATATGGTTTTTGGAAAGAAATATGGTCGAATTCACATGCTAAATATTCCGAAATGTGAATATTTTTAACGTAAGGTTAACAAAATTACCCACTCCCGGGGTGTCCGCTATGGTTTCTGGCGTTCTCTGCCGTTTTAAGCTTGCCCTGCCATCACTGACATGAGACGAGGGGAAACAGTCTCCCTTTGCTTCTATTAGCGGCGTCAGGCCAAAAGTAATTTCGCAAAAAGACGCATCAAACGGCCCACAAGGGCAAAAAAATACCACAAATGCGTCGACTAACATTTCATCCAACTTTATCGAGATGTCCAGATCGAGATGTAACGTAAATATGTAACTTTTAGAGCTTTATTCATAACCCTCAGATTTTTTCCTCAAATAGTGTGGTCTGCTAGTGGTCTGACATGTCAACATACTCATATTAGGATCCACTTGTGCTTTATGTACAACAAAAACAAAGGAAAGAGACTGCATTATTGGCTTTGTGAAGAATATTTAATTTGCTGCTATTACTAAGAAAAAACCTCTTCTCATAATACCAAGGTCGTCACAGAAAGTTGGACATTCATCATGACAAAAAAAAAAAAATGAAGAGTTTACTATCATATATCAGAATATGTAAATTGACTTTGTGAAATTGCAAAATAAACATTGATGCTTACACAGGTAAGGTTCGTTCCAAGATCCCTTTTCTGGACTTGTGTTCATCCATTCATTTATCATTTATCAACACTAAACACCAGTCCAGTTCGAAAACTTACCCTTTCTGTTAGTTCTCTTTTTACTGTTGTTCAAAGAATGTCCTCAAACCTCATCAAGGTATTACTTTGTTCTGTATTCTGGGGACCTTTATATTTTAAACTCCTTTTTAAGCTCTAAAATTAGTTTGGCTTCCTATAACAATAGTATCACATCTTTTATCTAGTTTCACATGCATGGTGAATTCTGAAATAATTTTAGGTGAAATAGATAATATCTAGGCTGAATTTTAGATCCTTTTATTCACCACCCAAATATATACTCCATTGCTTTAGAGACAATGTTTGCATCTTTCTGTGGAGTCTTGGCTCCATCTGAGACAACCTGCCACCAAAAAAATACTTATTTCAGAATTTTACATTTCCTTTTTTCCCCCAACTAATATCTAATCTAATAAATGGTTTGAACCTAGGGGCAACAAGTAATAGTGTGGTCTTATTATCCGGGTGAGTGTAGTCTTGAGAAGGACTGATGTTTTGACAACTTGAGCCAAAGTCATCATCTGAGTTAAAAAAGAGACATATGCTCCAGAAACAAATTAAGATGTCACTGCCTTAGGAAAAAAAAAAAAAGAAAACTACAAATTGCCTACAAGTAAGCTTGAAATTCTGGCAACTGGCTTCACTATTTTATATGTAATTAAAAAACCCTGGCTATTAACTTGTGATTCTATTTCAAGAAAAGTTTGTTTCATATTAAGACTTCACTCAGATTACCTGATGGTCACTTCGAGCTGCTTGGTAGGCGGCAGTCAATGGTCGCACTGGAACAGGTTTACTCACAGTTGGAGATGTTACCATGGTTTCATTCCTATTTGATGATAATGGTGTGCTCATATTCTCTTTCCCAAAGGTTTCCATCACACTCTTTAACAGTAAAAAATGTAGCAAGCGTTAAGATGTGCTGCATTTCTAACTGAGTCAAAGTTCAAAGAACTGCTGAATGAAGGTTACCTACACTCAATGCAACATCCTTTCTAAATGCTGAATGACAGAGAAATTCAAGGACTGATCATTTAAGATCTGTGAGATGTAGGGGGTGGTATTTTTGAATTAATAACACTTCCCAACCCCCCCACCCCCCCCCCCCACAATCCTTCCACTCCTTCACCAAAAAAAGATCCAATCAGAGGATTTGACCCACCAGCTGAACCTGATGCTTAATCCTGGATATAACCCTTTTAGAGACTGCCAGCCCCTCAGGGAACAGGAGCTGGACCTAAAATAGTAAATTTAATGTACAATTTATCTGGACTTGGCAGTGGTTGATCTGTAAAATGCTGTAAACACCAAATCTTACCTTCTCAATACAAGGCATGACACCAACCATAATGTTACTGCCATAAATCTTTCCATTTTTACTGAGAGCCTGAAGATAACAAATAGTCAGATGTTTAGATATAAGTGATCCTTGCAGCTATGAACGCTACTGAACTAGTGGTTGAAATGAGACCTGAAAAAAAATTCATGCCCATACAGGATTTGAACTCATGACCTCTGCAATACCAGTCATTAGTCAGATCTTATTGTGTAATTTTATGCTATAAAAGTGATTTTCTACACTTCAAACAAACACAGGCTATCATCAGGTTTTTTCATGAGAGGAATGGCACAAGTTATAATGAGGGAAAAAAGTAGATTAAATAAACTTTACTTTCATCTTCTTTGGAGATTTATTGAAAAAGCTTTGTTTTTGCAGGAAAATTTATCCAAATAAGTTTATAAAGAAGGTCTTACCATTTGAAACAAGTTACTTATTGGGAAGTAGCTGTGCCTGACATGTGCTATACAGCTGTAAATGGTTAGATAACTTAAGAATCTTAGCAATAGTTTTTTATTTTACTCACCTTTTTGGCTTGAAGTTTTGACTGATACTGAAGATGCAACCAGTTCCCTTTGGATGTCTAAATAAAATTTTGGAATCATGATAGTTAGTTTTAAAATACTATCACATCAAATGCTCTATTTACATGCATCTATTATTTCATAACTAGTTCAATTCTGGAAAGGAGAAAATTGACCTGACCTTCAAGTTGGATCTTCTAAGTGAAAGCTATTAACCCTTTAACTCCTGGATCAAATTTGTACTTCTCCTTACTGTCAACCATACACTTGTTATAATGTGAGTTCAAAGAATTTAGTATCTGATCAACTAATCATCCCCACATTAATATTTTCTTTTTTCTCATCAATTATCTGGTTGATATTGTAAGGAAAAATCCTGTCTTGTTCACTCATGGGAGGTAAATGGTTAACGACATGTACTTACAATAGACTCAACCTCTTGTTCTGTTTTAAGTGCTGCTGCTATGAACACGATTTGGTATTTTTCTCACTCAATTCCAATTTTATATCAGCAAAATACTGATTGTTGCTGCATAACATTTCAAAAAAAGTCTTAATTTCTTGAGTAATTTCTTGTTTAGGTTACCAAGGTGAACCTTAGTAACCTTTAAATAAAAAGTTTCTCCCCTTTGCTTGTAACATAAATCAAACATCTGGGTCACATTCTTCCCAGTCTACATTTACTCTGTCAAATTACTTTTCAGGTTTTCAGACCTTAAATGCTCTTGAAAGGAACTATTTTTGATCCTTGTGATGATCTGAAAGTCATACTAACAGCAACCTCAGCAAAACTTACCACACTTTTCATGATGTTACCATACTGAGAAAATTGTTGCAGGATAAATGAGGAAGCAGCTGGTGGGAAACTGATTTAAAAACAATGACAAATAAAAAAATAATAAATAGATAATAATAATAATAATTATAATAATAAATAAACAAATTAATAATTAGGAACAAGATTACCAAAAAATTAAAACAAATTCATTTACAAAAATTAAGAAAATGTTAGTCAACTTATGATCTTTTATATTGGGATTATTAAAAAAATCTACTATATTAAGTAATAGATATATCTTACCCAAATACTGTTACCCAGCATTCATCTAGTATGTCATCACTTGATATCGCCATCCTAAAATACATGTCACCAAATTGTACTCAATTTTTTTTTAAATTCTCGTGGGTAGACTTTCCATCTGATTTGTCTTCAACTTACTCTGTCTGTACTTCAGTATCAGATAAGGGTAAAATAATCACCATATTTCCTTGAATAACCACCCACAAAATCCAGCATCATGAACCCCTTTGCCACATCACATCCATATACAAGGTATCACATTTCACATTGATCACATAAAATGTGTAAGAATATCTTATTTTATCATAAATGGCAGTAATGTCGCAATCTGATAGACCAATTCACTGTTGTCAGTAAAAATACAGACAAAACCACACACATCAATGTGTCACGCAATGGCTGTGCACCATGGGTTCACAACACTTTGACCACTGTGATGACAAATATCTTTCATGATCAGAGTACAGACCATGCTAAACCACTGTGGATTCGTTAGATAGAAATGTCTATAATTTATAAAAGTTCACTAACCCTTGAGTGTAGAATGGATCAATCTGTGTTGGTGAAGACAATGGGCCATGCTGAGGACTGAAATGTTGTGAATCTACACCAGACATTGTGGCATTACCACCTGGGGTAGAATATCCAGAACTCTTTCTAACAGATGTCATAACAGCAGTGGCCATGGTCACATCCATTTGCTGTAGAATAAATCATAATCAGCAGAAGTAATCAGAGATGAGTGAAGCAAATTGGATTCTTATTTCCAAATTGTTCAGAAATTTCAAGACAGTTGTGTATGTTTCCAGGCTTAGGATCACCTTGTTCAATATTCATTGTCAATTCTATTAGCTGTATAAACAGAATTTTTAACTTCTGAAAGTGACTAGCATATAATTTCTCCTGAAAGTATAACCCCTGCATCATGCAGAAAGGTCATGGGAATAATGGAAATGATCACCAACTAAAAATTATCTCCATTGATAAACAAATTCTCCTTGTCAGCGCCTTAGAAAATGTATGGAAACAGTAAACAGGAGAATATGAATACAGGACATTTCGCACAAAAGACTTTCCACACAAGTCTTTTAGCACAAGTTTTGGACCGTTCGCACAATTCTTAGCGGTCATTTCGCACAATAATTATAAGTGAGAAACATCAATATAAAAGGTATACTAATTAATACTGATAAAACATTTCACCTGCACATGTCACTTTCAATAAGATCCAATGGCGAGAAGGTAGACATTTATTTACATAATAACTTCAACTAGATCGAAATGCTTGTGAACACGATCACTATTCTTACTTGAAGAAAGGAACAAATCTTTCTCTATGAAAATGTAAAGAACTCCCTATTCGAATGATTACTTCTTTTACTTTTCCTTTGTTAAACAAAAAACCTTTTAGTTTTGACAGTATATCATCCACTACAAACAAACGAACATGACGACCCAACGCTAACTGCTGTAAGGGTGTAAAGGGTCACTACTTGGCAAATGATCAAGTGATATTCCACCAGAGCAAAAGGCGCAGGAGATTATTTCATCATTCAACAAAATAATACTAAGATGCATAGATGACATCAGCATTTGCTTTTTTTTTTTTATAAGATAACAATATAACACAAATAGATTGCATGCTGCCATGGGTATGTACAGTAAAGTAATAGATCAAAGAAGGCTACAAAATATGGTAAGAATATCTGTGACACACTTGGCTGCAAAATCGTATATGCATTTTTGTTTTTACCACATTTTGAGAAGGGAGCAGTGATACTTGTAGTCACTTCATGCTAAGGAAATTGGGATAAGTTCCAGCTTTGGGGGGGGGGGGGAGGGGGGAAACTTGGCTGAACAACACACTTCATCTTTCACCTTTTTTTCTGTAGTACAGTGGCCATAGTTACCTGTTCTCTGTTGAAAGGAGAATTGGTGAAATCTGAACTTCTTGCATCGTAAAGTCCTTCAACAGGAGGTGCACTGATGGAATCTTTTGGAGTACAATCCACAGTAGATGATCTAAATAAAAAGACAGAAATAAAGTATTTACAAAACAGGCAAAATGCATGATTTTTCATATATGTTTGGCTCAAAGAGAGGAAAAGAGAAAATTAGCCACAGTATGGCTGCAAGATGTGAGGTATTTGTTTTACTTTGTTCTGTTTTTATTTGGTTTGTAATAATATACATGAAAAAAAAAAAGCCTGTCTGATTAGCTGAAAATTAGTGGTAACATGTGTACATATAGCATGTGTGCACTGCCAAAATTTTGTCACTCTTGACTATCTGTGATGTGTTTTACATGAAAGTATTAACAAGTAACAACATGATTTCTCATGCAGTTTGGTGTAAATAAGCACTTGTATTTTTCAATTTTTTGTGCAATTTTGTTGCTTTTGATATATTTACTTGTGCTCATTTAGACCAAATTGCACTCCCTATTAAATTATTACTTGTACTTATTTTCATTTCATTAGTCTACCTATTTCATCCCTGTCCCTCCATCACTGTAAGTAACATACTAATACATATAGATTTAGCCAAGCCTAAAAGCAGAGCTCACATTTTTTTTTTCCTGCACGTCTCAAGGGCACAACGCCTTGCCCCGGCCAGGACTAGAACCCAGGTCATCTGACCACTGGACTACTGGACAAAGCAGTGGCATTGGCGTGCCCGCAGTACACTTGACCATGCATGTTAAAAGTAGCACCTTGTACGGTCATACAGTCGTACAGTCGTACAACCAAATTTTTGCGGCTTGATGGGTTACTAGTATTTTGTATAGTTATGGGGCTACGCTCTGCGAGCTCCACTATTAGTTATGAAAGCCCATACTTCATAAGTCCTATGGTTTTTTTGGGCTTCCTTCCCATTTTCTCCAACCTGGTTAGTACAGTGTTTGTGGTTGTATGGTGGGAAAATAAAATTGCTGGAATTATATTCTCAATTATATTTTGGGCCTGTACATTATTTAAGGCAGTATATAACCTTGCAGGTGTCCTGTCTAATTTGTTTCCAAGTCCTTGGGATCTAAGTGGTGTTCCAAATTGATGCTGGTACTGTCGTGGTGATGAGAATGTTCCTGCCTGACCAGGGCTTCCATTGTATGATCCTATAGAAGAGCCCAAAGGTCTTGCTCTTGGGAAGGGCTGTGAAAACAAACAAAACTAAGTAAAATGCCCATGGAATTTAGAATAGGTGATGACATGACTTGCAAATTGCTCTCACCCTTCGGGCTGATACAATTTTGTTGTCTTTGAAAAATCACCTTGTGCTTATCAACACCAAATTACAATCGAAATCAAGTTACTACTTGAATAATGTATATGAAAAAAAACATCATGGAAAGTCAAGACAGACGAAATTTTGAAAGCATCTGCATGCTTTTTGTAATTTGCACTCATATTACCACCTTGCACTCATGCTACAACTTTGCACTTGGGTCACATGAGAATGACCTCATTTTAAGCCAACCAGAAGCAGGTAATTTTTTCATGTGCATTATTATCAGGGTTAAGCAGCCTATTGGTAAATTATTAACAAGAGATCTCTCACTAAGTTACTAAGTTCTAAATGATATGCTGTATTTGGAGTTCTTTTTCTCTGTGCATGTCTGTCTTTCACCAAATGACACCATCGTTCATTCAATTTATCATCCTAGGACAAGGAAATTGATGAGGAAATTTTATCACAAATCGCCTTGAAAATTAATAAATCAAAAGGGTAGTCAAAGGCAAGAGTTTGTTGGTAGTAAGTAGCATTAATACGTAAAATATGGCGCCAAATTTAAACAAATTACAAATGATAATGAACAACTCAAGAATAAACGAATATTTTTCTTAGAGAGGTACATACAAACAAAATCTAAGCGATCAGTGTTCATTAACAAAACAGCAATGAATCGATCAAAGATTTAAGTTACTCTTGAATCTAACATACCGAAGCAGCCGGCGAATTGCCGCCAAGGAGATACTGCGGCAAATAACCAGGAGATGATGGAGAACTCATGTGATGTTCGTGAACTGAATAATCAGAGAAGAAAAGAAACGGTAGTCATACTCAATGTTTAACTTGACTGAGCGATCTAGTGGTGTTTTACCTTGATGATCCATGGCGAATTTGCTCTTTCCTGAAAATCGAATAGATTCCGATTCACCTTGCACAGCGGACTTTGTTAGAGAGACAATCCAAGATAGAATAAGTGACGTAGAAAATGTGGTTGCGCGTGCGCGATTTGCATTGATAGATAGGCTGCCATTTTGATCGTGACTCGTGAAGGTGGTGAGCTTCATTGCGGCGTGCAGTTGCGTGTAAAATGACTTTCCTAAACCGTGCCAATCAAAGTTTTTTAACCCATGCTCGCCTCTGGTATCTTGTAGATGCGAAGGATCAGATCAATGGACGCTTAGCTTCGTATCTAAGCCAAGTTTTGCAAGGAAAGACAAAACCTATATACCATCATACAGATGATGTTGGTGATTACGTTGTGGTGATCAACACGAGACATATTGTTTTATCTGGTACCAAGTGGAAAAATAAACTTTATCGTCATCACACTGGTTATCCGGGTGGATTAAAATCTATAACTGCAAGAGAGCTGCACAAGCGAGACGCTACAAGGATCCTATGGAGGGCTGTCTATGGAATGCTTCCGAAAAACAATCTCAGACCTATTTGGATGAACAGATTGTTCCTTTTTGAGGACAATGAACATCCGTACGCGGAGAATATTTTTGCCAAATTGGAAGGCCCAGCTCCTTTACCCAAAAGACTGGAAGAGTTCACAGTAGAGGAAATCGAAAACTATCCGAAACTCTTTTGATCAATATTTTGGGTGCTAGCCCTCATTAACTCCAACCATCATTGCCTTTTCAACTGTGAGAATGTAATTTTTGCAGAGATAACATCAAGATGAAAAACATGATGAAAATTTTGACTTAACATTTTCATGAGTCAATGGATGACTTTAGCCGTCATATGTGGTGTTTGGCTCACTAGTTATATGCACATGGCATGAAAAATAACAAGTACAATTCATCATTTCATGGTCAACCACTTTATCCCATTTACCTAGTAATTTCAAATAAACCGTGTTTTTTTTTGAGGCAATGACACAATTAAAACCATGAATTAACCATCAGTTGCCTATTATTTCATTTATTTACCTCTGTCATTTACTGTATATTTTGTAGTTACATGTAAGCACCTGATGTCCTTTACTTTACTTTTTGTGGTTCTTGCCACAGAACTCCGAGGTGCTATCCGACTTTCTTGCCATAACCCTTTTGATGATCTTGGTAGTAATTCTCCTCACTGTCTGCCATATAATTCTTATGATGTTATTTTGGATAATTTGGTTATCAACTGATAATTTATATTTCTTTTCATTCTTACTTGTCTGGTTGCATTAGAGGATTAAACAGTGTGTAACATAGGAAGGTTCAACAACCTAAAAGTTTCTTTCTTGTAATTTAAAACAGTCTTAATTACTCCTTCAAAATGACTTTATCAGGTCTTGAGTAGGATTCATAATTATGGGCCAGATTAGTCTTATTTCTCCCCTATGACTTATTTTACCTGTCTGTGTTGATGAAAAGTTCACACAGGAGCCTGTGTATGTTTTCAAGTTGCTGATGACCCAAAAAGTAAACTGTAAGGCTCAATGACCACCACCCTCTCAAGTCCAGTCCAGGTAGTAATCTGTAACTGTGAGGGGGGGTTGGAAACTGCCACTGACTTCTTAAACTGCAGCTATTAAACCAAATTATGTTAGCATGCGAGGCAAGAGAATTTCTGCAGTGTTTTTTTTTTAATTTGCTGATTAGAAAAGCTTTTTCCATGCTTGTCATGGGTGATTCCAATTCTTGGAGAAAAAAAAAACTTTAGGCATAACAAAGAAACTCCATAAAATTCATGTAACTGAATGCATTGTTTTCTTTTTCTTGTCAAAAAAAGGGAAAAATTAGTGATTACATACCACCTTTTCAATGCCTAAAAAGTAACACAATAACCGTTCATGCAAGGTTTGTGCTTATTTATTGACAATCCCCATAGGTAACTGGTCAAGTTGCCTGGAAGTCATCTCACCCCAAGTCAAGTGGGGAGGAACCTTAGTCATGTCACCTGAAATTTTAGTCATGTCACCCAAACACAAAAGTCAAGTTGCCCAAAGAAACAAATACTTGAAAGAACAGACTTTCTGACTATAAATAAGCAATAAAGTTGAGAAATCTTTATCACCGAAGTGATGTTTGTTTCCAATAACACCATGAAGATGATGGTCAGAATAGAAATATGTTCCTCTGACAACTCTTAAAGTGTTGTTTGCTTCTGACAACAAAGGGAAGCTCTGTTCATTTCTAATAACAAAATCAAGCATTGTTTGGTATGTACTAGTTTCTTACTCACAGATGTTTCATAAACTTGAGAAATCTTACCTTTGTTTCTCACAATACCATGAAAAAAACCCTACAACTGTTACAAGAGTATTGTATGGCTCTTTATTGAGTACACAAGTTCACAAGTAACTGGAGTTGAACATACTTTCCCAGAAAATTAGTTGAGCCAACACATAATACGTGTATGCTCCACCAAAACTGTGCTCTCTTAAGTCTAGAATGGGTCACCCCTTGATTTGGGAAGACCAATGCTTTCTGTACGAAGTTTGGCTTTATTAGTCAAAGAAATACCTTTCACCGTTCAATATTCATCAAGCTTTTTTGTCTTAGAGTGAACCATCAAAAGTACCGTTTGCAACATCTACCATTTTGGGGAACTTTGCTTTCTTGGTGTCCAACTCTGTTTGCGCCCACAACAACAGTTTTAACAAATTAGACAACTTGGGTGAGGTTTCTCTGTGTTCTGCTTCCAGAATGGCAGCATTCAATTCACTAGCAACCTTTTGTCTTTGTGAAGTACACAGCAATTCACCAAACGGTGAATCCTCAGGGTTATCAAACGCCAGCAAAGCCATAGTTCGCTCTAGTTCTTCCAGGAACTCGGGAGATTCGTTGCCTTGCTCAGCAAGCTGGTTTTGGGCAAAATCAACAGCCGATTCAATGTCTTTTTCACGAATTAACTCGATAAGGCGTTGTTGCTGAAGATGAAAATACAGATGCGGTTTGCAGTCGAGTATCTCCGGGTTTAACTTGTTCGTCAGAGCGATTGCTTCTTCGATGTCTCCACGTTGGACAGCGGCTCTTATTTTAATCCTTTCGTCGAGATTTTCCAGCGGAGCACAAGGCTGCGTGCCGGATTCCATTTTAAATTTCTCGGCAGCCTCCTTGAAGCCCTCTGTAACAAGGTAGTCCATAATCAGACGGTTCATGTCTGCTCTCTGAAATCGCATGTCTGTTAACTTTGTCATCCACTCCTCTCTATTTCCTTCTTCTCCTTTTTCTGCCTGGTTCATCTGAGAGGAAAAACAGCTTTTCTTCGCGGTACAAAAGTCAGAAATTGTTTGAAAATACAACACTTCATAAATATTGTTTGGACAAAATGGCGGGTTGCGTTATGCTAGTTACTGCGCATGGGTGAAGCTAGTTTCAAATCGAGGCTACTCTCTCGTGTCCTCTTTCCCTCTTTGCTCTCTCGCGATCTGAGGTAGGCGAAATAGCATTTGAAATCGTCCACCATCCTAACTTTAAAGCAACCATCAGACGATAAATTTCATATGAAAAGATTCTTTGATAGTATTTGTTTCCACTTTGCTCCTTTGCCTTTTTATATTACGTTTATCTTAGATTCAAGCAATGTCTGAAGTTTCTCGGTATCAGGAAATCTTTACAAGTTGTTATTATTTCAACATTCGAGCAGTGAATTTGGCTTGGTTTAGAAAATGAAATAATTAGTGATTTCAAGGTCATAGTTCTATGTGAGGATATGCTTCACCATACAAAAATACAATGGTTTCAGAATTTTTTCTGTCGTGGTGCACGTTTGCAAATTCTGTAACTGTTTATCATTTTATGTTCGGAACGGTACGGTTCAACGGTAGTTGAATTGTGTAGCAAGTGTTTAACATAATCTAATAACGGGTTGTTCTCTTCTAACGTGTTAAACAAGAACCAATAATAACTACTTCTATTATTGACAAAAGCGACGCTACATTCTGTGTCGTTCCTATATCAATCTCAGTGGGATGACAGCAATGAGCAGATCACTTCAGAAATTTTTATCGATATAGTTGTTCTGCATATGTGAAACTTCTGCACAATGAACACAAGTGCATCTCAAAAAAGTGAACAGATGAGCATTTTGGCATTCTTGTAAAGGTGAAAATGTGTCAAACGTTCTAGAAGGAGATGTGAAATGAGGTCTAATTGTGGCATAGTCTATGACTACTGTCTTTCTTCATTGTTTCATAAATCCCACTACCCAATGTGTTTATTTGTATGTTCGTTAAAAAAACTAAGTCTGTGAAGAAATTATTGTTATTCTCAGATAGATAATAGCCTTTAACTCTGTCTTTAGGAACACCATATATGATAATTAAATATTCAGTCTTATGGTAGATCAATTACAAGGTTTTGGGAAACCAACTATAGTATTTGTGGGGCTTATTTGTCAGAGTCCTACTGCAATGGTTATAGTTTTACCCTCGATTTCAAAATATGACATTGGGCACTGTGCCAAGCTTTAGCCCTTCAAATTCTAAGGTCTGATTGTCAATTCTCCCCTCTAGCTACTAAACATTTCCTTGTAAATAAGTTGCGAGAATTTGGTGTTAGATCTAGATAAGAGTAGAGTAGAGTAGAGTATTCTCATGACCTGTTTTCTGGGTAATGTTTTGTTATTATAGTGGGAAATTACATGTTGATCACTTTTGGGAGTTTAAGGGTTAAAATTCAGTTTGAAGTTCTCATGACTACCTTGCATTCTGATTGGGAGAGTTTCTGTTTTTGTCATTATTTACATGGAAGGTTCAATGTTAGATGGTTCTATAAGTTCACCATAAGGGAGATTTTATACTTAAAAAATTTGAAGTCCCAGATTTGAGCCATGTGTTGCTCAGCATGTATCATATATGTGTTAAAATTATTGTATCTTTGAATTCCAATTTTCAGCTGACCTAGGACAAAATGGGAGCATACAAGTACCTTGAGGAGCTTTTCAAAAAGAAGCAATCTGACCTTTTACGGTTTTTACTCCGTGTACGATGCTGGCAATACCGCCAACTCAATGCCATTCATAGAGCCTCACGACCCATGCGCCCTGACAAAGCTCGTCGTCTTGGTTACAAAGCCAAGCAAGGGTATGTGGTTTACCGTATCCGTGTAAGACGTGGTGGACGCAAACGCCCAGTACCTAAAGGTGCAACTTATGGTAAACCTGCCAACCAGGGTGTGAACCAATTGAAATTCCAGAGAAGTTTAAGATCTGTGGCTGAGGTAGGAAGTCAAAGCACTCTTAAATTTTCTACTACTTAAAAGCTGATTTTTATTTATCAGAAAACCCTGACAGGGAGGTATTTTCAGGATATCTTTCAAACTGTGACAAGTTATGTGGACAGATGAATTTGTGAAATTGTAAACATTCTCAATTTTTTGGGATAGTTGACAATGAAATGGTAAATTGAGAATGTTTCTATTTCCTTTATGTATTCCATATATTTTTTATGGTTTTTGATGAATAATTTGCTTCAGTTTTGTTAAGGATGATGGTGTTTTAGCCTTAGTCCTGACAATTTCAATTGAGGGAGCTTATTGAAGTGCTGATTTCTTTAAATTCCTTGATGAGTAGCATATAGCATTTTCTATGAGTGGAAATTTAAACTATATTTGTAATATATAGATCAGGGGTACTTGCCAAGGGAAATTTTTTCAAAAAGAGAGATGGTTTTAAATTCTTGTTCTCAAAGCTTGGCTAATTCTTAGCTCTAGCAAGGCCAAGTTGATGTCTGCCTGCCTATACAGAACACTTGAACCTAGGGAACTTTGTAAATGGTGAGGCATCTGATAATCAGAATATGACGATCCATTGTAAGACTTGATGACTCGCCATGAATTAGGCCATGCCCCTTCACTTACTTAAAAGATATGAAGAAGTGAAGGCTCAATTCAAGGGAGCCTTTGGTTTTTAACCCTTTCACTTCCATGATCTCATCAGTAATTCTCTTTACTGTCTGCTATATAATTCTTATGATGTTGCTTTGGAGAATTTGGTATGGATCAACTTGCAGTTCGTTAATTTGTCATTTTTCTTTATTCTTACCTCTTGCCTGATTGATATTGTGTAGATATTGTATTGATATTGTAAGGAGAAATTCTGTCTTGATCACTCCTGGGAGTTAAAGAGTTAAGACTTCTTAAGCATCCAAAGGAACTGAATCCTTCTGTTGGGACACAACTTTTTAGAATTAGTTCTCTCTGCTTTACTGTTATTTAACAATAAATAATGGTGAGTTCAGTTAACTGATGTTTTAATCTAAAACTATTTCACCAAATCCTTGAGCAATCTCAGTGTTTGGGCTGAAGGCAAACCTCCCATGTTTTGTTGCTTAGAATTTTTCATTATTGAAATACAAAATTTGTGGGAAGAATAAAAACTTGTGCAGATTTCCTCAACACTTTTGACAACCAAGTTTGTTGTTCTATGCTAGCCAATGGGGGGAAAGAAGCTGTCATGGAGATACGGTCAGAGCTTTGGATTGACTGAAGAAATAAGCACATTGTGCCAACCCTTAAACCACTGATGTCATTTGAACTGTATTTTACAGGAGCGTGCTGGTCGATACTGTGGTAGCCTGCGAGTCCTGAACTCCTATTGGGTGGCAGAGGATTCCACTTACAAATTCTTCGAGGTGATCATGGTGGATCCCTTCCATAAAGCTGTTCGTCGTGACCCAAGAATCAACTGGATCTGCAAACCAGTACACAAGCACCGTGAGCTCCGTGGGCTGACCGCCGCTGGCCGTAAAAACCGCGGTATGCGTAAGGGTCACGGATACAACAAGGTGATCGGCAGTTCCCGTCGTGGATCATGGAAGAGGCGCAATACGCTGTCTCTTCGCCGATATCGTTAATTGTTTGATAATGATAATAAAAACCAGCAACTGTACTATTTTGTCCGTTTATTGTTGTTTTTTAAGAAATAGCTTTCAAGGGAAATACTTACCTAGCGGAGAAATTTTTTTAGAAAACATCGATCGCCACTTTTTTTATGATTTGTCGTCAGAAGTAGGAAGTTTGCTTGAAGTTTACCCACTAAAACGACTGACCTGGGCACAAAAAAAAAATATGCTACCGTAGGAACTTTGACCTTACTTAAGTATCCTTAGTACAGGTTCTTCCCTATGCAAAATGTGAGGTGAAATAAACAGAAAAGAAAGGAAAGAAAACTCTTGGGACTAGGGTATCCCTTTATTTAAAGGCTCAGGTTTGGCATGGTGAATCTTTCCTTAGTATGGTACATCTCTAATCGCTAAAGGGTATCAAGTCTCTGGATTGTTTTCGGAAAGGTGTCAAGCACCAGTTTTTTTGATTGGCATTTGTCATGTTATGAAAAAGGAGTAGTAGATGGAAGTGACCGAGCCCTACCTTGTACTTTTTATTCTATATCGCATATTTAAGTAAAGATTATCAGGGTTTCCCAGTAGCGGCTGCCCATCGATGGTGTAGTAGATGGTATGGGGGCCGTACGGCGAAATCCAAACACAAGCAATCTCGGCATATGGCGGTATGAGTTCATTAGGCAGCGGTAGACCAGTAATCGAATTCTAATAAGGCGATCGACAAGCTCTTTCGATGCACCCGCAATCCTCTCTACAAAGGTGTGTGGATTTCAAGACTGACTTTGTAGTATACTATAGTTCGGGAAATTACGAAGGAATGAGTTATCGTCGAGATACAAGAGCACGTGACATTCAAGTCTCGTTTCTGAACTTCAGAGTACACTACGCCTGTACTGAACCGAGTCATGTTTAGTGTTCGTTTCAGTCTAAAGCCGCTGTCAGCTCTCCGTTGCTTCGATCTCTTCATTTACGAGTATCAGGAAACCTTTACAAAATGGACCAATCAGCCCATTTGAAATCTAGAATGATCGAGTACGTAGAATCAGTTTTGTGTAATTACACTGAAACGAACTGGAATACAGTCCACGTTCTAAATTGCTTGAATTGCTTTATCAGTGATATCGGACCAAGGGAAAAGCCCTGTTTACTTAACATGGCTTTAAAAAACATTGTTAGACAATTTTCTCGCAAAATTATCGCCTTAAGGATTAATTGGTTATCGACTAGCAGTTTTTGAAAGTGCATACGCAGCAAAGACTGAAAGGCTCGATAAACGCTTCGGTTTTTCGACCTTTACATCCTTCGAGTTAGTCAAAAAACGTTTGACATGCGAAAGAACGGCTGGGAAGACGACTATGGTTAATATCAGAAGTAGCGGAAAAGTTTCTTTACAAACCGATCACTTCGGCGTGAACCGATTGTCATGTACTGCAGTGGCTCTGGTGCAATTTTAGCCTGTTTCAATTTTTCTTTATAAGGTCAGTTTTTCTGGTAAAACTACTAAAATTGTTTACTTGCGTTTAAATACTTAAAATTCCCTCTTTACTTTCCTTTCAACATTCACCGCAATTCTTTATTCCGGAAATTAGCATTTTGCTTAAAAAATATTCGCAAACCAATCTTATTATTACTTTTGGTTGCTACGAATCATTTTGACACCAGCAATACTGAAACCGTTCAGGCAAACTTTTTTTCATTCGACGTTTCCAAAACGAATCAATTTGGAAAAATAATCACCAGCCACTGAGTGTGAAAAGCATCTTGTTTTCTTAGATGTCACCGTCTATTACTTTAAGGTAACTTAGGTAATCGCGATGGAAAAAGATTGCTTTTGTCTCCGACAAAAGACAGCAATTTTACGTCAACAAATTAGTGTTTTTCCGCTTAAAAGCTGCTAAAAGCTTAGGAAAATAAATTTTTTTTGACGAAGATCACGAATCAATTCAACCAAAGAAGTATACCGCCAGGAAACCATTCACATTCACGAAAGCGATTCCTCGATCGTTATAACCAAGGAGAAGTTGCTTTTAAAAGGTTCGATTGCAGTGAGTTTAATGTAACTGAGAAACTAATTTCTTTAGAACGTTATCAAATCCGATGTCGTTTAACACAGCATACAATATTAATAGAGAACAATTCAAATTGGGAATGGAAAATTGAGAGGAATGCCGGCGCGCCTGGCTGAGTTTTTTTTTTTTTCTTTTCTTTTTCGTAACGCTTCGCGCCTCGAAATGTGTCGATAGCATCATGCTATTGTCAAAATGTTTATAGAATATGTTTCTGAGCTTTCCCGTGTTGTTTTCTGAGTTTAACAGCTTTGCTCTTAAATTTTGCGAAGTTTTCCCGCGATTTATTAAGGTACAAGGGAGAATTGACCATGAGCAATTACCCTAATTTCAAATTCAATTGCAATCGGATGTCGGCTATTGTTTCCTCTCAAGGGGACAAACATATCACGAAGCATATTGATCCAATGACTTATGAATAATTTCA
>NC_089314.1:6619777-6714777 GCF_036669915.1 Pocillopora verrucosa
TTTCAGGAATGAAAACTTCAGTCCCGCTATTCCATTTTGCTTGCCTTTCTTTTCTTTGTTCTTCCAGCTTCTTCATCTCATCATCCATACGTTTTTTCCTTTCTTCCTCCCGTTTCTTTCTCTCCTCTTCTCTCGCTTTTTTCAATTCCTCTTCTCGTTTCCGCTTCTCTTCAGCTCGTCTTCTCCTTCCTTCCTCTAACACAGCTTCCAATTCTTTATCTCGTTTTTTCCTCTCCTCTTCCCATTTTCGATGTTCCTCTTCCCATTTAACTCTTTCTTCTTCACGCTTTCGCCTGATTTCTTCTTCCTGTTTTCGTCTCTCTTCGTCTCTCTTTTTCCTCGCCTCCTCTTCAGCTAACCGTCTTTCCTCTCTCTCTCTCTTCCTCCGTTCTTCGTCTTCATTCAGTATCGCACTAAGCGCTTCCATTCGTTTTCGATGCTCTTCATCGATTCTGCTGTATTCTTTTGTTACCCGTTCGTTTCTGTCCTCCTCAATGTTATTCATTTGTGGTGGTACATCTTGTCCATCAGGTTTTTCTCGCCGCTCTAATGCTCTTTCTTCATTGAGAACCAACTGGATTCGCGCCTCAGCTTCCCTTCGTTCTTTCTCATCCATATCTCCGCTGGATGGCTTTCTCTTAACTTCTTCTTGCTCAATAATCAGTTGAATTTCTTCCAATCTGTTCTGTTGATCTTCTTCAATTCGCTGCCTTTCCTTTGCCTCTCGGATTATCTGTTTCTCTTGTTCCTTCAGCGAGTCGTCGTCTGGCTCGCCATTCTCCTCAACACGTGTCTCAACAGTTGTATACAAAACTTTCTCTGTGAAATAAAGTGATTTGCATGAGTGATAACCAATGAGCACAAGACGCGCGAAACAAATCACCTGTCGCCACCAAATGGCGGGAAACTAAACGTTGAAAGGTTATCTGGAACGCTCGCAAGGCTCCGAATCATATAAAAAGATATATTCTTTTGTACATAAAGGTGCTATAGATTAGAGCTACGTTTCGCTAAAGTTTTAATTTTGTCTGGTCGGGAAGTTTAAGTCGAAAGACCTCCTCTGTGACCCCCTCACAGTTTGAAGACTGGCGTCGGGTACCCAAAAGAAAGTATTGGAGCCTGAATGAATTGAGATTCATCAAGGGGCGTTTCATGTCTAAGACGAACAAATATAACATCCATAGCAACGAAATATTGTGATCTTTGTTCCGATAATAATCATATCGAAATGCAAATTTTAGACATATTTGTCGCTTAAAGCCATTCGAACTACGATACACAGTAACTGAGCGAAATTTTTTATTGATCTGAGTAGTCAAAACAATAATATTCAAATCGAATGGGATTACAATCTTATTTCCTTGCAAATCATTCAGTAAAAATCCCTCGCTTACCTACAACATAACTTCCATCATCATCGGACTGAGTTGTTTGAAATCCGTCTGGGAAAGAAAGAAAGAAATTAATAGAAATGTGTTCTCAACTATATAAATACAAAACATCGGGAATGAGTGAGATTACTACAAGAAAAATAAAAAATCTCACACGAATAAACTGAAAATTTGCTGAAAAAAAAAAACGAAACAAAATCGGCACCTTCAAAATTTAGCGATATATCACTCGTTTAACATGAAAATGTTGCCTCAGAATGGGTAAATTCGATATGAATCTGTCAATTCAGTCATACACTCTTCAAGTCTCTTGGTTACAATTACAATGAAGTCAAGTTATACCGAAAATATTTAAACTGTAGTAGCTCTTACAAATGATGTGACTCACCACTCAAAATCAAGAACAGAAGCTTTGTATACCTCGTTTATGCTTTTCGAAAGTGAATTTTTTGAAAAGCAATTTTCAAAAGACTCGAACCGTTTTCAAAATCTGATCATATAAAAGACAAGGAAAAACTCTCCGCCTAAAAGATGTACTCACCCAAATTGAACTAAATGTTCAAATGCTAAGAATATGAATATTTCTATCTAGAAATTTTCCCCAGAATGATCAAGAAAGTCGAACTTTGTGAATAGAAAAATTATCTGCTAAGTAACCGCGCCTTGTTATTGTCAAAACAGGTGGCAGTGAGATGGCCGTAGAAGGAAATATTGTGACCGATCCTATAAAATACTAATTATACAGGACTCACAATACAAGTGTGGGAGTTACTTTTCTTCGATTCCGCAAAGGTGCATAGTTAATATTTTCATTGCTAGCCGTTCGGAGCGTAAATATTACATTTTTTCTAAGAACTGCCTAGCAATATGGACATTATAAGTAAAGACCCCACAGTCGAACATAATATAACAATGGTCTCTTATTATCACTTGTTTTGACGCCGAGAAACAGTTGAATATTCTGTTTCCTCCAGTGCTACGTGCAGCTACTTTCTTTTTTGACCTGGATCACATTACAAGCACGTGCTAATAGTTTATCAAACAGATCATTCAGTTTGTGACCAAGTTTTTTGCTTGCGAAAGAGCTTGTTGAAAGGACTACAATCTACAAATGTGATGTTCTTTGTAAGCTTATCGAAAAGAGGAACATGTAAATTTATCAATAAAACGTTTCTGGAGAGTATTTTTCTTTTCAATTATTTTGTAGATCATCACCGCGACAGGGACATTTTCTCTATCATTTTTCATCTCCTCAGATAAAACTACCTGTATCCAAATGTAAACATGGAGCTAAGCTTTAAATCCCAGCTTTTATTAAGCATTTCAAGCCGAACACTTACCGAGCAATCACAGCGGGTGATTAAAAATACAAAAAAATTTGATGTAAACAAATGATTCCATCATAAAAGACCAAGCTTGCCGAATCTAACCCATAACAATACTTGTTTTCGTGAAACCGCTTCTATTTTCTTCCTTTTAACCCGCCCAATTGTAAATTGTTTGAAATCGTACTCTATTTGCAACATTCTGTTTATTTGAATATAGTGCATTTTCTAACTCTGATTTTAAAATTCACCCTCAATTCACCCTGATCTGCAATCACCGGCAAGAAGTAGTTTGTTGTAACGTTTGAGTCCGAACAGAACTAGACACTAATAAGTCAAGTCGTTGAACCATCAAAGGGAAACTTATATACTCCTAATCCGTCCGATAGGAAACGCATTTCACGCCGATTTGCTGTGTATGAACTTTACAGGGTTAGGCTTATTATAATTAATTCTTTACGATGTTTCCGTTCTTTCTCCCTATAAAACTGCTAATAATTTAGTTACTGAGTGCAATCATGAGTAACTGAGGGAACCACGATGTAGATCTCACCTCCTATGTTGAGTGCAGCTCCATACAATTCGACTCTCATGCATGGCCAGCAATACCAGTCGACTGGGCAAAACCTCACGTATCGAGTGATGATCTCTTTGTCCAATTCCTTCTTGTTTACGCCCCAGTTATTGGAGTTTCCGTCGATGGTCTTTAAAAACGAACAACACAAAGTTAAACCCTGATCAATGATCTGCTTTGATTATAAATTCAACTGACGGCGTGGCTTGGTTGTTCTCATGCAATTCAATTCTGTGAATGAACAATAGGATTAAATCACAGACAACAATTCGGGCGATGAAAAGTCCCAGTATGCAAATTAGCCATGCGCTTGCTGTTGGCTTTCAAACACGGAATTATCAAGCGGATCAGTTGTGTCTATTATTCTTAGACAAACTTTTCCTCTTACTGAATTTTCACCTTCAAGGAAATCTCTTGTCATAGCAAGAAAGATCCAAGAAATGGTTTCAAACCGTCACTTAGAATACCTGGTTGAAAATAAATCATTAACGAAAGGTCACGGTTTTTTCCAAACGCTGTTCACGGTCAATTATTGTCAGTGTCGAGAAAATGACCACCGCAGTAGTACATTATAATGTCACCCAACGCTCTTCAACTTTAAGATTGACTTTTACAAAGAAAGTGAAAGAAAACAGAGAAAGAATTTACATCGTTTCCATTCTCCTCGTACGTATCCCAGCTCTCGCCGTCTGAGGAGGAGAGAAGTTTATATCGTTTGACGTAATCTCTGTTTCCCCCTGGATTTCCCTGTGTTGCTACACCACAAAGCAAATGAAGGCTTCCAAGGTCAACCTAATTCAAGGAAATAGAGAGATAAATTTATAAACAGATGAGTTTCAAACAATTAAAATATTGAGAGACCGAGACAAACACAGACAGCCCAAGGAAATGAAGGCTCGTGGAAAAGACCTCCTCCCCTAGGATGTTAGCTATGTAGGAACATTTAATTGTTATCATTTTGGTAATAATTTAATTACAAATAAACTTTACATTCTCTTGTTCCATAATAAGTTGAATCTTTGAAGTTAGGTGATGAAGTAAAAATTGCGCTCTTCGTCTTGAAAACCACTCAATTGTCAACAATTCCTCAAGTTTGTTAAGGTTAACACAGATAACAAAACGGTGATATTTCGCCCTAAGAAACATATACATCTTTTGACGTCAGAGGTTTCAATCTCGGTAAGGTCTAAAAATTTTCTTAAACCTCTCACAAGAGAACACCAGTATTTTCCCTAGATTGGTCAAATTTTCTGAGAGACTCATGTGTGGCAGACTGAAAACAATATTTTTACAGATTCTTACTTGCAAATAGCAGTCGGTTGCTTTTCCAGCGCACCAGGCCGAAGGCCCGTTTAAACGGGCTAAATGTGGAGGCGCGTGGCCTGAGAATGTGGAAGCAGTGAGACAGTTATCCGCTATAGCTCCATTTTCCACTCCAAGAGGCTCACCTCCTGAAAACATTGAGGAAGAAATTAAAGAAAGAAGGAGAGGGAAAAATAAACAGCGGAACAAGAGTCGTTAAATTAATTAAAATACTCCATTAGGGTGTTCTGGTGTTATAGCCACAAAGACACAAAAATGTTTATTTTTGATGATCCTACAAATAACTGAGCCCCATATCCTTTAAAGATAGTTAAAAAAAATAAAAGTATTCATTTCTGAATAAATAAACTCGAGTCATGTTTACTAATTGGTATAATGATTTCATTGTATGCCAATATACTCGCACTGGTGCAGAAAATTTGCATCTGAATTACAAAAAACTCTACAAGATTATATTTCCCCTTTTTTTTTCCAAAGGCAAACAGAAACTGTCGGTTTCATTTGAAAGACAAGATATGAAGAATCCAATTGTTTGCTGCAATTTTGCAACTCGAATCAAACCTAAAAGACAAGGGTTAAAAATACGTGACAATTTTGAGTCATCATGATATGAGTTTCAATTTTTGCTCTGTTGCCAAGAAAATATATGTTAAGATTTTAATGTGGCAAAATTCCAACGTTACAAACTTTAAATAAGGAGCGAAAGTTGCATGTTTTAAACCATTGCCATTCGAATTACCACAGCTCGTACCTCTCGATGCAATTTTTAATCCCTCTAAATAAAATTCTAAATTTAACATTTATTTTGTTACTAAGACCTTCCTAACTTCTTTAAGTGGATTAAATGAACTCTTGAAAAAATATGAACAGCATGATGCTGTTGAAATGGGGAATTGTTGTTCTTTCAACGGTATCACGGTAAATGATTTCTCTGTTTGTTCCACGAAATGCCTGGTTCTTTCGTTTCAATGAGGCGTTATTTTCAAAGAAGGAACAAGTTTGTCGTGTTTGAATCGACTTGCCGATAATAGATTTAGGAGATATCGCAAAACATAATCACTAACTTCAGCATGGTAATGTACTCTGGTGGTTTTCAGTGTAAAAGAGTGATGGAATATATATTTTGATTAATACTACAATATTACACTGACAAAACATAAAAATTTGAAAAGGAATTTTAAAAACACAAAAACGGCTGAAGATTACGATGAACGACGAATCTGGCTCATTAAAGAGTTACTCAGACCGCAAAATATTCAGTTGAGGAGAGAACTCACCTGGAATGGTTTCCACCGTGTACGATGTTTCTACGACTGTGCCCATGGCTCTTTCTATCAGAAAATATAAGTTTGACAATAGTAATAGTAATAGAGAAAGCTTTAAAACAAATCAACTATCAGTGGAACATTTATAGCAAAAATGAAACAAACCTGAAAACGATGCACTATAAACACAGACCCAAACAGTAATTATTTGAATTTTAACAACGATTTGACTTTCTGGCTCGGCGCCGATTTTCGATCGTCACTGTCACCTGACGTACTTGAAATACTGTTTTTAAAACATTAATTTATTTTAGAGCACCACAAATTTCTCATGTTTTCCTGTGTTATGGTGCATTTTTAGTCAATTTATTCTAGGACTGTACACAACAAGCCTACCCCTTATTAAATTCTCACAGACTTTAACCTCCGCCGGAAACAAGTCATAACAAATGCGAAACAGTCATAAACACGCCGGTATGACCTTGCTGACAACAAGATCTTGTGATGGGAAAAAATCAATTTCTGAAAACTAATTATCAGGAAAAAAAATGAACCCAAATTTCCATTAATGTCTGTGATAATTAACTCCCAGGAACTTTCTCGTGAAATTTTAAAAATCGGGGTCCAGTTTATTCCCCGGAGGCCAATAAGCTACAGAAGGTGCACCTTAGAATACAACTTTATTTTATAAGTACCAGTTCTTTTAATTTTTAATCAGATCTCTTTGTTCTTCGTTTTCTGAAGACCGTAAAAAGTTTCTCAAACAAAACAATAATGGTTTCCAATCAAGCGCGTTAAATATCTGAATATTATCGGAATTATATGACGCTAGGCATGTAGAGAGTGCTAGAAATCAGAACAGTCCTACAGTCAGACCATTTTGATATGCTAGATTACTAAGCTGAAAATCTTTAATCTTCTCATGTCACAGGAGATCAACATTTTTATTTCAGACTAGAAATTCATTAAAGCCCAAATATACAAGTTCTAACTGAATAGCGAAATTGATATTTACGAACAGAATGCAAGTAAAAATTCAGTTTAACCTCATTGACCTCTCAGAAATTCAGAAGCGAGACGAACGTGTAAAGATAATTCGTTTGCTTCAGAAAGCGCTATTATTAGTTTTCAAAAGAAAATGGGACTTTGTAGTTGTTCAATTGGCGTGTTTTCTAAATCATGGGCGTTTACACTCATATAAGAGCAGACATGGTCAAATGATCAACTACAAAGAACGTTCGTGATCGAGGCACTTTGAATTCATGTCCTTAAATCATCTTTCAAATATCATCACATTATCGACACTTTCCAGCATTTATACGCTAAATTTCGACTAAATTCCCCAAATCATTCCGCAAAGTTATAACGTTACAATTAAGCACCAATTTAAATGTCACACGTCGAACAATAACTAATGTTTTGGAACCAAGAATTCCCTGATATGTTGTTTATGGACTCTTTCCGCTTCATTCATTATGTGGTTTTGGAAACTCCACTTCTTTACCTGCTGAGATTTCTAAACGCAGCCTATAGTCAGCTCAAATATTTACCAGCCTGAAGTATGTACCTCCTCTTTATATTTACCTTTTTGTCCAAAATGTACATTGCAGGAAACCAACTTCGCGCGCACGCGAGGTAGAAGTTAAAACACGAACCACCCTCACGCGAATACAAACGATTTTGATTTCGGTTTTCACTGAATACCTCTCTTGAAATACAAAATCGCTTGCATTTTATCCCTCAGATTGAGAATTTTATCATCCTACCTTGCCCAGGCTCGAAGAAAGTGATGCCTTCGCGAACACCAGGCAGAAGACAGCGACAATACCTCTTTGCGTGATGCGCGTCCTCCTCGGAATTCTGGGATGGAATGTGCTTGTTTCTCTTTGTGATAAAAATGATATGCCTCACAGATTAAGATTGTTTATGAGATATTAAGCTCGAACCTGTCGGGGCTTAGGCATGATTAAGATGTTTATCATAGTGCGTTGTATAGACAGATGACTAGTTGTCGTATTCTTTTTGAGAAACTTTACGAAAAGTGCAACACATACAAGCCGCGATGATTATTAAAAATAATCACGGCACTTTGATGTGGTTATCATGAGCCCATGCGCGCATTCGAAAGCAACATGCCGAAAAAGTTCAAGTCACACGTGACAAAAGAACTTCGTTTTTAATGACTGGTGAAAAAAGTCTACAACAGCCACGTGTACGCTGCTCCTCTGCATAAGTTACCCTTGAACAGCCATTTGAATTGTTCAACTTGAATGCTCTCGTGGACTTGATGTTTTGTTTACATGTTTCGGACTCATATCCGTTGGGCGGGTTTCCGATCGATTAGAGTAACCCCGAGAGCCATCAATCTTATGGATGCTAAAATATTTCCATAGCGCCTTCTTTTATAAACTAAGACACTCCGTTTATGTTAGTCTTGCGGTTGTTCATTTGAAATAAAGCAACGCAAGACCTTGAAAAAAATCCTCTGCTCATCGAATTCTGGCTTTTTACGGATGAAACTTCACACAAGGGGAAGACGTGGAGAAAGATGGGAGGTAGGCTTTTTGTCACTTCGAGTAAATCTTCGTTGGGGTTTTAATCGTGAGCATTTGACCTTTCTTTTCATTTCTGCTTGTTCCAGCTTATACAGGTGCAGTCAAAACAAGACTGAGGCCACAGTTGTGTCACGCGCTCCTAGGCCAAGGCTTAGTAGATGAAGTTCTGATTTGTGATTGCCTGTTCTAGGCAATAAGACTAGAGGGACAAACGAAAATGGAGGGTCACAAACATTCTTCCAAAGATTCCCACGCGCTGGCCTTTTTGTTGGTCGGGTCAATAATCACATAGAGCCGAGAACAAGTTTGTGGTACAGTCTTGGAAGTCGTAGGATGAAAAGCAACATGCTGAGTTATTTCAAAATGCCACTGATTGGTTAATTCAAACTTGTTCCATTGTGCTCCTACTTAAATCCATTCATCAATTTTGAGAATGGAACGGTGTACGTCTCGAAACTTTATTACAGTTTCGACCTTCACATCACACCTTGACACCTGCCACGCATTACACATCGCACGTGACGAAAAACAAAAATATAAGGTTTTTAAAATCTCCTTTCATATTTTAATAAACAACCCTCAAAGTAGAATGTTTTATTTTATCCCAGCAGTTGAGCTTATAATAACAGCGAATAAAAGTCAAGTATAACAAGATAGAAGGTGAATCAGATAGCTAAATCTAATGTACAGTTTTAAGTTTAACAAATCTAGACATCGTCAGTAAAAGAGCAAAATGTCAACTCTGTAACCTTTAAGAAAACTTTAATTAGACTAAATAGTATATTAAAAAGGCCATAAATTGCTGGAATCGTCACATCGCAGAGATTACTTACAAGGATGAATATCAATTACAATGATCTTTGGAAGGAAGACTGCAAATGCTGCGTAAAAAAACAGGTTCCTATTCAACAAGATTTAAAACACTTTGGACAGTTTAGGATGAGACCAAGTGTCTTTCGGACTGCCTTTCTGATATAAAACAGTTTTCATCACAAAATGCACCACAACACGGAAATCGCAAGTTGGGATCAATTTCGATTTCGCACCTGCTTCGTTTAAAAGAAAAACTTGTGGAGATTGGCCTAAACGTGTCAAGTGATTTCATAGGGTCAAAGTTCCACCGCAAGTAACAATTCAAAAGACATTTAACCCTTCAACTCCCAACACCTGACTGTTACATCTCTCCTCTAGCTATCATACATTTCCTCATGTATTAGTTACGAGAATTTGGTGTTAGATCAAGAAAACAACGTTGATGCTAACAACGTAAACCTGTTTGATATCAAATGTGTGGATATCAAAATGAGAAGTTACATGCAAATTACCTCTGGGAGTTAGAGATTCATAGCTCTTCATCAAACCAACGCCATTACAAGTAAATGGTTAATCTTAACCAAGTTAAACGAATTGATCATTCGATGATTTTTTTAATTAAAGTTTACAATCTGACACTCTCAGAATTAGTTAACTGTAAAATGTACAACATCTCGCGAAGGAAAGTTAAACTTTGACTTCTGGCTGGGAAATATCGCCATATATATGTGCATGTCATATACACTTGTTTACTTTTCATCATGGACACTCCAGATTTCTATGGAGTACCAGATTTGGCAGTAATGCCGAAACTTTTGGAATATGTGAAAAATTCAAGGTGAGAATAAAACCAAGGCATTATTAAGCTCGAAATTTGCTTTTTTTTTCTCAAGTCTGATCTTCGATCGTTAAAAGGAAGGAACAGTATGAGCTCATTTCCCGAACCGCATTTGGTAATCGAGACCACGAGACAGAATGACCAATTATTTTTGGATCAAAGTATTTGGTTGCACGTGGTGTTCACGTGACGAAATTTCGCGACATGAGTTCGGTTAATTCTTGATTCCCCGTGTTATCTCCGAAAACGGAAGAGATGTAAAGTGACTCGAAAGGGAATAGCTTACAAATAAAATCTTTATTGAGGATTTCCGATTAAATCGCTTGACCCCTAACCGCACGAAAACTAAGACCTAAAAAGATTTGTTCCCTTAAAAATATTCTACACTATTTACTACTGCCATGGTGAGATTAGTCAATAGGAATTGATGACACAGATACTCTGACCCTCAATATCAGTACTGACTTCTGAACTCTGAAGAAGGAAAAAAAACCCCAACAAAGCAAGAAAGTACACTGCAACATAACTGCAAAAAATGTTTTGAACAAGTTATGTAATGAGGTACCAAAAAAAGGGAAAGCAAGCAAATAAAATTACTAGATTTCACATACTATGTGATCTAAGTCCACATAAGAAAAAAAAACACATACTCATCCATTAATCAACATTTCTTATACTGTAGCTCCAACCCAGAGTACATGTCAAATACTCTCAAAATATTCATAACTTAATAAGTATTCAAATATTCCTGAAGCCTGATCATCAATGAGAATAATTTATACAACTACGTTTGGGGACTTCTATCCTTCTTTCTACGATACAGTTGACCAATCATCCACTTGATTAGTTGGACTGTTATTAATTAAAAATTAAACCTAATAACTAACTTAATTTTAACTTTACTTTAAAACGTAACAATACATTTACATCCCAATTGAAACTAGTTGTTCTCACAGTAAGATACCACAGTAACATTAAAATATACTGCAAAGAAAATAAATATAACTACAAATACCTGGCCTAGCTTGCCATTAATTTCAATCTAGTAAGTATAATTAGTCGTCTGTGACAAAATTAATACTTCCCGTGGATGACTTGGTCTTGCGAGTGCTGATAAATGGACTCATCTTGATGTCTTTCTCACTGCCACTCAAACTCAAATTCAAGTCTGCATCAGTTTGGCATTTCAGATAAAACTTCCTCATCAGCTGCATTCGTTTCACAGGGCTACAGGCCAAATAACTGTTCTTGATGAATTGAGGAGCTGAACCCATGAGTTTCATCTGTGTAATGACAGTGACAGTAGAAGATGTTGAACCATCATCCACTGGACGGATTATTGTGCCTGACAGGATGGTCTCAGCCCTAAATAATGAAGAGAAATACTTCAAAGTTAATTTTTAAGGGAGTAAGTTTATAAAAGAAACTGTGGTGCTGCTTTAGTGCAAGAGTGTAACAAGGTAATTTGGTATTATCAACTGAGTTTATAACATAAATTGGCCACTGTTAACAGTTTCAAAGCTGATGTTTTGAGTGTTAGCAAATGGAAGAAATGTGGGTTTCACTGACTACCACTTACTTTTAAGCTAAAGGCAGACACTGATTATCTGAAGAGCGTCAGGATCTAATCATATCTGCAGGATCACGAAGGTCTCTTAAGAGTGTTGACATGACATGGTTCTCTGACTCATATGAAGTTGGAGGTTCCAGAGTTTGCACAATTATGATTGGTTCAATTCAAATTTTTCTTTGGCAAAAATTGCCTGAACACAACAAGGTAAAAGCATCTAGCATGAGCACCTTATGATCACCAAAATAGGAAAACAGGACTTTTTTTACCTCACAAAGTTTGACTTGACTGAATCTTTCATGAGAGGGTGTTCTGTGCTACGCAATGCTAGAATATAGCAATGTTGGTCTGAATCATAACGCTCCAGTGATGCCAGTACAACATCTCTCTTGGTACAAAACAGAGGCATCTTCAGACGGCTGTATTGTTACAAAAAATACATTGATCAGGAAACAGAATGATTTTTAATTACATGAAAGATGTTTAATTTGACTATGCTTTGGGGGGGGGGGGGGATATATCACCTAAAATTTTCATGTGATTCTGTCTGCTACTTTACATCATGTGGTGCAAAATCAACCAACAGTTAACACACAATTACCCCCATTTACATGATATTTGTTCTCTGATCATTTCTGTCAAAACAAAACAAAGAAGAGGATAATAACCTGCTTGAGAGTTTCATTTTTTCATCTTTATTACTTTACATGGAAGAAAAATGAACTCATTTTGAAGAGCTCAGTGAAAGTGATATAAGAAAGCTGATCTCAAATGATGCTCCAGAAAGTACAAAAGAGACAACAAAGTTTACTGTGAACACCCAATATAAAAGTTAATGGAAGGGTTGGAAAATAAATGAACCTCCTTCCTGTTACATGGTATGTCAGCAGGTAACATCCTTGGCTGAAAGTTTCTTCTCAAAATTTCACAATTGCCCTCAAAGCTTTGCTTCTCAGCAAAATATTCAGTTTTTTGGACAATCTTTCAGCTGCAGACATTATCAGCCTACATAGAAGCTGCCTGAAAGGGTTCGTGTATGTACATGAATATATATGAATAATACTTTGAAAGTATTGAGGCAAAAGGCATCCCAACAATGTTGCTTCATTGTTGTAATTTTATTCTAAAATTTGGTAATGCCTTGGTCTAAAAGTCAACAAAAACTTAGGTTTTTTTTAACATCTGATAACTGGCCTTGATATTCTTACTTGTAAACCACTTTGAAGTTTCCTATTCTGTCCAAAACATCCACAACTGATGCAGTTTTGTCCCATTCTTGTCTCAATTTCCAATCTGTCATCAATTTCACAGCTGTCAAGAAAAATTATGCATATATATGATATAAAATTAAGCATAACATTAAAAAAATCATGGCAAAAAGTGAGCCCGCTGAGATATCAGAAAGCACATCTTTCAACAATTGCATACAAACAGCATTTTATCCTCCAGTAATTTAAAAAACTTGAATAACTTTTATGTGAACTGACCTGTCTTGAATGGAACATCTTCTAGACGTAACACAGCCTAAGAAAAATAAGCATCACAATAAAGTTTCATTCAGCAACAAAACAACCAGGTTTTAATAGTTTCACATTTCCATCAAATGGACACTTCACTTGCTCGTAAAACCAAAGGCACAATCATGATCTTCAGCCAGTTAAAAAACCCTTCTGAACTAGTCTTTAAAGCCTCTAGAAAGGAGGTTTTTTTTTTATAGTATCATTTTCCTATTGGTAATCTTGCTAGATAGAAATGTGCTAGTCTCATCTCATTCATTCTTTGAGTATTTCAATACCCATTCACCATAAATCTGAGAGAGTAATGTTTTTGTCCAAGAGTGCAGAACAAATCAACATTATTTTGGCATTACTGTTAACCCTAGCCTCTTTACCTCCGAGCTAGTAGTGCATATCATTAAGCCACAGTAACCCCAACCACCATAAGCTAAAAAGTAGTTCTAGCAGACAACTGCAAGTGCGAGAAACAATAGAGAGAGTAAAGTAAAGAACTGGTAATATATATTAAACAGCACCTTTGTAATTGGGGGAAAACCTTCTTCATTTGCTTCCCTTCTCCAGACTTCTGCATCTTTAGTTTTTTTCACGCGTGACCATGTGCCTTCCATTTCTTCACTTTCCACTGACAGTAACCTTTCAATGTCATTCTCGTGGATTGGATTTGATGGCACATAAGGCTGAGGTTCATGACGCAGAGTACCATAAGATTTTGAAAGATCTAGTCAAGAGAGAAATTTGCTTAAGTCAGTTATTACTCACTGAAAAGGTTCAATGTCCCTAAGTCCTAAAAAAGAGATCTCTTATCTAGTGCATCTTGAAAAATTTTGCCTAAATTTTTCTAGTTTTTTATTCTCAACCAGCATTAATCTTATCTTTCCTTTTCTGGCTCTCTCCTTCTTAGGTGCAATCACTGCTTTGGTGTTTTCCACATTAACAAATTATTTTCATTCCTTTTTGGAGATCATCTTTCAAAAGGACGGTCTGTATTGCACAAAACGTGACTTAAAATATTGAACTATAGTTTGTATAAAGCAAAAACATCTGAAAGCTGCTATTTTCACCAAATATAGCATAGTCTGAGTGTGAAAATCTGAAACTGTGCAAGATGTAACACGAAACAATGAGTACTTATGCATGCTGAATTAGCAGGCAGATTGCATAATTGTACATGTAGCAAAAACACATTAAGGCTGCTATTTCCAACAAGTTAAGTATAGCTTCTGCCTGAAAATCTGGACCAGAGCCAGGTTTAAGATGTAAGAGTGAGTACTTATGCACACAAAGGGTGAGGAATGAAAATCTTATCAAGAGTCACATATTATATGTTAAATATAGAATTCACAACATAACTTAATCAATAAATTAGTTTGAGATCAATACAACATAGTATTCAAAATTTTTCTCTTATCAAGAAGGCCACGACAGCTAAGAATGAAAGGTGTATAATATTTCCAGCTTTGAAAAAAACTAAAAAAATACAAGGGATATTGTGAATTACTAATCTGCATTTTGTTTCCTTCCCCTACGAGGGACTAAATTTTAATTTGATAACGATCTATGCCAGACAAAACGGAAAATTCGAGCAAGATCGTCAAAAGCTGGACGTTTGCAATTACAACGTAAACATATCTATACTTCCTTCGTCACCCTTAGTCATTTTCCCCATTTACTCCATCTTCTCTTACATACGAAGGAGATCGAACGTTCGATCGTCACGCACTTGCCTGTCATCAGAAGTACCGCATATAACCTAACCTTACATGTTAAACATACAATATCTCAATATTATAACTATTCTACTCGATTCAAATCATGTCAAAGCTCGCATCAGATTCTGGCAGGATTATATGACGATATATTAAACGCAAAAAAACTTAAAAAAAGAAGAGGTGAGAGAGAAATTGGAGCAATCACTGACAATAACTTGGAGAACGATCGAGCTTGCTAAATTAACCAATTATGTTTGATCAGGTTCATAAAAACTTGTATTACGTTCCTAACCCTGAGTTTTTTTTTTATTCGAGGAACAATGCCTTAAATGGTCATTTTAAGGATAGGAGTGCCTTTCTTCGCTTACATTTACTCTGCAGTACAAACACATTATCAAGTCGTTGATAGAGTTTGCACTGTTAATCGCTCGAGGAAACTAACAGTAAGGTGCAATTAAACACTACTTTTAGTACCGACGGTGTAACAAGATGTTCACAATTCAACGCAATACTAGCTTTAAGTTAACTTATATTCGCACAAATATCTGTTCACCCGCTCAATTCATTGACAAAATCATTGCGAAATTGAGCAGAACAGTATTTCACGGCCGCCATTAAGTGATTTGGTACAGGCGAGCATATTCATACCAACAAAAGCCATCCATTTCCATTTCTTGAAGTTAAGTATCTTAAAGAATTGGTTCTAGAATTAAAATCTTACCAAGATCGCTTTCCGCCATCCTCTCTAGTACAAATTCAACGACTTGTTCCGCGAATGCAACTCAATTCTCGTCTTTCACGCGGAGCAAATGTGTAAATCGTTGGTGACGTCAAAAAAATTTTAGTATTGGCTGTCGTTGTCGAAAACATCTGACGTAATCGGATTTATTTCGCTGCTCATACGTTCTGAGTCATAACTCGTGTTCACTACTTCATAACTAATTATAAATAGTACAGATGTGAACTGATATTTTATGCTGTTTGGGAAATTTATTCTCGAATAAAACGGGTTCTTCTTCTGATAGAACGCGGCGTTAAAATTATCGAAAACTTTTGGCTCAGGACACACCTAATTAGGAGCCAAGTTGCTGGCTATTATGGGAACAATTTTAAGAAAGTCATTTTAAGGACATCCTTGAAGTACTTGTAAAAATTCCTGTCTGGCATCTTGATTACAAGTGTTTCAGATTAGAGGCCAACATTAAAATATTGATAGTAAACTAGTAAGGAATGGCATTTAGGATTATTCCCTTCAAGAAAAATAATCCAGATTCCCTGAGGCGTATGTATTCAATAGAATTTAAAAATATGGTAAATATTGTAATTATCCCGCTACCTTCCAGAACGCTTACGGCATTGTTTGGTTCGAGAGGAATGCGCCCAACCAGATAAAACGCCCTTAGGAGGCACAAGATGCGTGTAGGATACGCAAAACAAGGTCACTCTCGTGTTACCCACGATTAGGCGGTCTTCTTATAGTCCGCCACGAGTTATCACTCGAAACGTCAGCTTCTACACGTTCACTGCGTTAGCTCATAAACCTATAAAAACTATATGTTTCACTTGCCTAGGTTCGCAGCGAAACAGTTCCTTTCAAAACTTAAGTTACTCTTTATTTCCAAATTAGGATAGTAGAAAAAAATGTGATAAGTAAGGCTACGGGAATCCAGAGACATTTGTTGGGTTGGGAGACGGTCGCGGAAGGTTGGGCCGCATGACGTAGGATATCTTTCACTGATATTGCACGGTTAGTGGTAAATTCATTAAAAAGTGAACAAGTTTATTAAGCTACCGAGCGTGCACAATTATTTATATCGTTAATTAAAATTTATAGCGGAGCTCGCAGAGCGTAGCCCCATAATTATACAAAATAGTAGTAATCCATCAAGCCGAAAAAATTTGGATGTACGACCCTACGACCGTACAAGTCCAGTGGTCAGTGAAATGGGCTGCGTGTCGGACGTCCCGGGATCTAGTCCTGGCCGGGGCAAGGCGTTGTGCCCTTGAGACGTGCGGGAAAAAAATGCGAGCTCCGCTTTTAGGCTTGGCTAAATCTATATATTGTTCTTTAATAAATACCACGATGTGAATGTTCTGATTTCAGAGTGACCGATCATGACTTGAACAACAAAAAACAGAACATGGATTCAGTAGGAAAGGTTTAATTTTTCTCTTTGGATGTAAACATATTGTTCTCGGTTACAGCGAATACTGCTATGTGACACGATGCCACCATTATAAAATATTCCGAAATGTGAGAAGTGTGCATCACCAACGCTTCATAACTGAGTTCGCTACAAAATAATTCAACAAAGATTGCCATTCCATAACGGCAGGTCCACTCAAGACTATATATCTTTAACAATAAAAAACAGCAAGTAGAGTACTTTCCCGTTACTTAGTATTTGTGAAATTGGACTAAGCTTGTCCAACAACTCAACAATATCTCACTATCTAACAACTATACATCACGTACGCAAAATGTAAATCTCGTTCAGCACTGAACACAATGTTAGCAATAAGACAACTATTACGCGGAGAAATTTGACAACTTGCTAAAGTGTATTCTCTTGGGTGCGCTCTTAAGATATTCTTAAATCACAAATAAATAAATAAAATAATAAGAAGCTTCCGTCACGATAAAAATGTGTTAATAACCAGGAAATGTGTTATACACATTGCAATATTGTATGGTCTATATGCAAACCACACTACATAAGTTAACAGATTCAGTGTTCACGTGAACACTTTCTGAATGCCTTATATTATACTACTGAATCTTAATAACCTGTGTTCGTGAAAACCTTGGTGACTTTTTGTTAGTCTCAATATTTTAATTTTAATATTTCTGGGGTATTAACTTTAACGTAAAATTTTAAAGACCACACTTAAGGCTTTGACGTACGTACTGCTTCCTGAATTCGTCAACAGATCATTCAGATTTATCAATATCACAGTTAATTAATAGCATCAATAAATTTACTAATGTATATCATATTATTACACAAGCAAAACTAGAAATAGTGACACCACTGTCATGGTGACCGGAAAGAGACTACTGTGTGTTTATTATTTAACTCAATTTTCTCCAATTTTCACCTTCTCTTATCCTTCCTTACTCTGATTTTCGGGAGTTCAGGGAAAGGAACTGTTACCAGAGGTTTTGCCCCATAATAAACTTTACTATAGTCCCATGATAACAAATTTCACCCCCCCCCCCCACTTCCCTCCCATACCCAGAGAAGCTAGTTGGTCGCCAGGGCAACTTTACTTGTCGTTAGTCTTTTTGTTGTCCACTTCAGGTTTCTGTGCTGGTCCAAAGATGGCCTTCTTCAAGTAGTCATTGCGAAACATTCCTTGAGGGTCTAACTTCTGGCAGACCTCTCGGAACTTGTGTATCTTGGGGTATAATTTTTCAAAATCTGATGATGTCAACTTGTGTGCCTTGTAATAAGAAGAAACAGTTTTGTATTATTATCATTATTATTATCATTATTATCATCATTATTATTATTATTGAAGAGAAAGATGTTTTCGTCTTGTCACGACAAGGTGTGGGACAGAGAAAAAATTCTGAGTACCTTTGATGAATTGAACCTTAAATCTCCGATTCTCTACCAATGAGCCACAGAGACTCTATGGTGAGCAAAGCAAATCTTTCTCTATTTCTTTACCGAGCTTAAGACTCACCATATTTCTTATTTTATTATCATTATCATCATCATCATCATCATTATTATTATTATTATCATTATTATCATCATCATCATCATCATCATCATCATCATTATTATTATTATTATTATTATTATCATCATCATTCTATGTTTGTAGTTTAGTAGGAGGGAAAGCTACTGGGTGCAATGTAAGCTTGGACCTAGTCTTTATGACCAGGTTTAAATCACTGGAAAATATTGCATTAATCAAAACAAATTACAGCGAATTCTAATAAATTAAAACTTACCTTTGCCCAGTGCGGCTTGCCCCCAACTGACAGCATAAGGTTTTCATAGTATTCCCAATAATTTTCATGTGGAAGTGATTTTTCATAAGGCCTGGAAAAACATGATTGCAAACAAAAGATAGTGAATGAACAAGTTGATGAAAAAGAAAGTAAGTTACAGCATTAAGTACCAGGGGGAACAGCTGCAGTGCAAGGAACTGGCAGATGGAAATATATTGGAAAAAAGCTTTCATCCATCTCCAAATCACATGCTGTGATTTTTTTTGATATTTCTCATAATTTAGTTATCGCTACAACAACACCCTCAGAGTTACCTTCCAGATATGTTGGAGGTAAGAAGAGAGCAAAAAATTCTCCATAGGAGCAGAGAAAAACAGAAACAAAAATAGAAAAATCAACAACAACAAAACAGTAATATAACTAAATATGCTCTCAAAGAAATAACCCTTTCAAGTGTGAAAATACAGTTGTACAATTTTTACTGTTATTCCATACCTTTCAAGTGCACCACTTAATGAAATAAACTATTGACTAGAAAGCAATTATACATGTATGTAGGTTGATTCCTACATCCCTGCATTTATTCAAGCTCAGAGAAAAACATAACATTAAATATATAATGAATGATTAGTTTTGTAGACTACTGCATAGGGTTTAAAACTAATTTTTGCAGAGCTTCTAAGCTTTCCAAGCACTTCCCCCCAAATAAAAAAAAAAAACAGACTGTTACTTACCTATAAGAAATAACATTGATAAAGCAGGTGTCTTGTTCATAACATGGACTCAAGTAGATGTCATCTCTCTTTACAAACCTAACTTCAACTGTAAGAAATAAATGATAGCAAGATTTAGTAATGGAGGGTTATCAGAGAAAATAAAATTGGTTTGTCTCTAAACATATGAAATAATAATTAATATGTAACTATGCAGACATAAAGTTTCTTAAGTGGCCTCACGAACCAGAAAAAGATCCAGTTGCAAGCAGGAAATTCTTCTTTTTGCACCCAATTGAAGAATGGTTTCCTTATTTTCTTTTATTGTAATGTTGCTTAATATTATTTGAGTCAATATTTTGGAAGAAGTACTTAAGTGTTTGCTCTAGTGAGAGAAAAAAACAAGTGAAACATTGCACTGGGGGAGGGGGGGGGGGGCATGAAAGCATCCACATTTCCATAGTAGCAAGAGTCCATAATAACAGGAGTTTATTACAGTCATTTCTTTATGCATTTCAGCAGGGGGCTGGCTCTTGTCTGCAATAGTGAGGTGTCCGCAGGGCAAGAATTTACTGTATAGAGAAAGCTTAATAGGAATAGGAGATTGAACATATGACTCGATGGCTTTTATGGAAAATGAAAGTTGGGGTTTTACCAGGTGCATGTGCATGAAATCCAGACTCCTTGAGCCAGTTTTGAAGCTTTCTAAGTACATACACTGTCTTATCCCTAAAGAAAAGGAAAAAAAATGTTAGTAAAAACTCAATACTAAATATTTAGGCTTAGCTTCCATCCTCACTGCAATGTCAGTGTTTACCAGTCCCAGGTGATACTGTAAACAAAGTGGGAGGTTGGCAAACTGCATGAAAACTCAATTAAAACCTGAAAGGTAAGGCAATGAGTGCTTTAATTTTCCCCAAGAAAATGATAGCACATCGGGAGTATACAAAATCGCTAAATATTCTTATATTGCTTTTTGTTCCAACTCACTGTTCAAGTGGCCAAGACAACAGTTAGGAGGTAGTAGTGATTTTAGCTAATGCAATGACCAATTGATTACAGTGAATCACATTCAGTGGCTATTTTCATAATCCTATTTTCTGAGTTTTTTGTTTCATGGCTACCTTTTTAATTTTATACATTTACCTCCACCCTACATGCCTACGTGGTACTCTTATCCCTCCCAATCATATGCCACTATGGCACACAGTATTTCAAAAAAAAGAAAAAAAAAACTTACTGGGGAATGGCCCACTCTGTCACATACTGCTTGAACAGGCAATTAAAGTTAAAAACCTGACAAACACAATAACTTTAAATTAATTGTTATAGTGTGAGTTTCCAACTTTGAATTTAGGTGAGAACATACAATTATGTGCTATACTCTCCAAAATGTCATTATATTAATCTCTATAGAGAAATGACACTCACTTAGAGCAGTAATAAGAATGATAAACAATTTACCATTGTTTCAGCAAGTATCCGCTACTTGCCAAATCTATACTCACAAATGTTTTCAATGTTTTTATATTGTGTTTTACCTGGTACATACATCGTCAATTATTATTATTGACTGTTACTTCACACTACTTTCATGCTACTACAATCCTGAATGAATATTGTAATTGAGAGTGAGAGGAAAAATTCTGAGAGTGAGTTCCATCCTACCTTGTGGCTTTGATTCACTCTGCTGTGAGGTTTGCAGTGGAAGAGTTTAAAAAGACCCCAGTTCACATATCGTAGGGAAGGTGGCACAAATGAGCTATAAAATTAATGAAAGACAACAAAAAGCTGTTAAATCAAATTCAAATTATCAAAAAGTGTATGTCAATTTGTTAAGTTACATTACAATAATTTGAAAAGCATATTTCAGTATACAAAATATACTTTAACAACTGAAATAAGGTTTGACCTTTTTTAGTCTACAGTAATAGAAAAAAAAATGCTGTGAAGTGTAGCACTGTCACCTTAACCAAAGCACAAGCTCATAGGAGTAATAACCCATAGCATAGTCCCAAAACCAACTTGGATTGTCATCTATGGGCTAAAAGATAATTAACAAGATAGGCACTTTTAGAGCAGCAGATGTGTCAAATGGAGGTTAACCCATTAACTCCTGTGAGTGACCAAGAAAAAGTTTCTCCTTACTAAATATATCCAATATCATGCAGACAAGTGATGAAAATAAAGGAAAATAACAATTATGGAATTACTAATTGATCTGATACCAGATTCTCCTAAAAAACACAATGAGAATAATTTGGCAGACAGTGGTAGGGAATTACTAATGAGATCTTGGGAGTTAAAGGTTTATAAGCAGTTAATATTAAGTTGGAGTTTCAAAATACTAGTTATTTGGCCATGTGCAACATGTAGGCTTTAATTATGAGACACTGTCTGGGAAACAAGCCAAGGGGGTCCTTCCCCAAAACCACAAGGATTGAACTTCTCAGGAGGATAAAAGACCACACCCAGGAACAATGCAGAAATTAAACCCAGCCATTTGTAAGCGTATAGCCTTCTTAAGATCAAAATATATTTAGTTTCATCTTTTCAAAGGACATTTATGATCTACTCTCTATTGTGGACTATTGAAAGATTTAAGTACTTTAAATACAGTATATGATAATCATGGCTTGTGTTTATTTTGGATTAAATTGCTTCTTGTGGAGTTTGATTGATTTGTTTTATTCTTTAATTTCTCATTTTCCATCTATTCAACAGAAACAACAGCAAATCATTTTCATTTCACTGATTTTAAAAATTTTCATCACAAGGCTTGTCTAGATTATAAAAATTTAAGATGGAAGAATGTTCACCTTGGCAGTCCTGTTGACCTCATAGCATTTGACATATCCTGTGTGTGGATACCAATGGAACTTGAAATGATCACTGGATGATATGCTTGTTTCAAGATTTTCTAACATCTGAGAAAATAATTAGCAGTCACATCAAAATTACAATGTATAACGATAAAAAAGAAGAAATAAACATGCTGAGTGAAGTAATCATATTCATTTACAGTCACTGTGACACATACACTAAATTGCTGAAATCAGGTCATTTATGACTAAAAATTTACCCCCTTTGGACAAGAACGTGTTCAAAGGGATTGACTGTGCAACATACACATTCTAGTACAAGGCAAGAGGAGTTTCGTGTTTCATTTCACATCAGTTTTCACTTCGAGCGCACACCAGAGATTGTGTCACCCACCCTCCTACCCTGGATGATTTTGTGTGATGTCATTATAGGGTGGCAGAGAGGTTTATTAAGCATATCATTAGCTTTTGTTTACTGTTGGTTCGTATTCTTAATAAACTTCTCTCTGCGCCAAAAAGCGAATTGTGTTTTATTTGTGTCAGAGGGTGTAGTTGGGGAATTAATATTAATTCTAAGTCATCTATAGAAACTTTAATTCTCTATATATTTCCACAGCTTTCCCTCTTGAGGCTGATTGTTGTAGGCCTGAGGTAGGTTTAATTCAATGAATTATGGTCAACTCGCCGACGGACCAACTCACCGACGCCAACTCGCCGACGTATAAAATCGAGTAGAGACGTCGGCGAGTTGGTCGTCAATCCAACACAAATTATTAGAAGTTAAACATACAGAAAATTAAACGATATTTAGTAAAAAAAACACTGGTGAACATTGGTGAACATCATACAGAAGCTTAAACATTGGTGAACATTGGTGAACATCACCAATGACTAGAACAGCTTAAGACGCGAACGAGTTATTGTGCGACAACAACACCATAAAGACTCATCATGTCAATCGCTCAGATTTTTTTATGAAAACTTGGCTTTCTAGACAAGATCTTTAGTAAAAAGCAATTATTTTTATTTGAAACAAAGTTTATAAGGATCTCAAGGCGAACAAAGTAAAGTAAACATCGCCAATGACTCTAACAGCTTCAGACGCGAACAAGTTATTGTGTGACAACAACACTGTAAAGACTCATCATGTCAATTGCTCAGATTTTTTAAGAAAACATGTTCACCAATGTTCACCGATGTTTAAGCTTCTGTTTGATGTTCACCAATGTTCACCAGTGTTTTTTTACTAAATATCGTTTACTTTTCTGTATGTTTAACTTCTAATAAGTTGTATTGGATTGACGACCAACTCGCCGACGTCTCTACTCGATTTTATACGTCGGCAAGTTGGCGTTGGCGAGTTGGTCTGTCGGCGAGTTGACTGGTTACCAATTCAACAATTATTTCAGTCACCAGTCATTCTCTGTGTGCATCCTTATAAATTGAAACAATTGGATCAATATCAGTATCTGGGCAACTGCCCACCTACCCCTCCCCTAACCCAACATTAACCCTAACTTGTTATCAATTGACTGTTGTTGAGTTAGGGGAGGGGTAGGTGGGCAGTTGCCCAGATACTGATATTGATCCAAACAATTTTGTCATTATAGGGTAAAGTTTATCCTTCAAAGAATCAAAATTACATATTAATAAATAACTGCACAACCAGCATTATACCTCCTCCAGCATTAAAGGTTTGCTTGTCTCCTGTAATTTGAAAGCCTCTTCACACTGCCAAGTCAAACTGAGAATTATCCCAACAGCACCAAGACCACAAAGTGCAGCTAGGAATATTTCCTTGTTTTTCTCTCTACTACAGTAGAGGACCTTACCACTGGCTGTCATCAGTTCAAGGGATGCAACCTGCAGAGAAAAAAAATTGCCTTGCTTTAGGCAGGCTTTACTGAAGGATAGTTAAGAGTACTTTGTCTAGTAAATAGTAGTACCTAATTTAGCAGAATATTCTCCTTTTCTGTATGAAACATTGCCCAAAGGCATCAAAATTTAGGAACATAATTCCCTGATGTACAATGCCATGTAAAATAAACACCAATTTAGTTAACTGTTGAGAATGAAAATAAATAAAATAATAATATTCTGACCCACTGATCATATGCAAAGTACACAACTAAGGAAACAGTCTTCCTGAGGAACCTGCAATGAAAGCAATTGCAGAGAAGAAGTCTGAAAAATTTGACTTCAACAGGATTCAGACTAATGTGCCACCCAGATTCAAGTTGCATGGGCACTTCTTCCACCAACTGGGCCACAAAGCCACTTTTATGGAGCAGGGCAACTTAATTAAGCAGGTTCTTCTTTCCACAAAGGAATTAGCAATTCAGAAAGGGATAAAAAAAATTTGACCACATCTTGAAATATAATTGATTATCATGTCACAATAATGAAATTTCATGTAGTAGAGGAGCAAGCATACATAATGGACTGTATCAATGCTGTGTATGTGAGAAACTTACTGACATAGCCAAAATGCCAAAGTTTTTTCCTGAACCATGTGTACATGTACCAATGGCACCTGCACATGAAATCTCTGACACTGAACTAAGACTACATACCAAACAAACAAAGAAACAAACAAAGTGTAAGTTTTACAGGTACAGTTCCTGTTAGAAGCATTAACACTGTGCCCATTTTAACAAGTATGTGACCTAAAAGTAGAAACTTGGTTGCTAAAATCATGTTACAATAAAAGGGCACTCAGTTATTGATATTGACAAATCCTTCAATTCCCAGAAGTGATTCACAATTTTCAATTTTAATTAATTGTTCAATTATCAGAAGTGATTAACATGTAACTTCTTCTTTATTACATCTACACATAATCCATCAAACAGGTAATGAAAATACCCAAACTTATAAAAAGTTTGGTTGGCAAAAGTTGTTATCTTGATCAACAGTTGTCACACCAAATTCTTTTAACTAGACATAGTTTGAAGCTACACTGGTTTGCAGATTTAATGAATGTAACCGAAGAAGTTGTTGCAGCGTTTAGATCACCCCTGATGAAGGCACTAGACAGGAGTGTCGAAACGTTGGGTCTATGAATTGTAACTTCTTCGGTTACATTCATTAAATCTGCAAACCAGTGTAGCTTCAAACTATGTCTGATTGTCCACCTGGTTGCCGTGTGAACTTTAATATATTTTCTTTTAACTAGTTTACAAGGAAATGTGTAGTAGCTAGAGGGGAGAATTTAAAATCAGATCTTGGGAGTCAAGGGATTAAGAATACGCCAACTCACCATGAACACCTGAGCTATTTGTGCTACAATGTTTTGGTCACCTTTGAAAATATTTTGGTATCTAAATTTAAAGCGTAAGTTTTCAATTTGGTGACCTTAATGGTTTACAGTCATGTAATAAACTGTCAGAGATGTGTCTTTTAGTTATAAGTGTTCATGGTCCACAGATAACATCAGATAAACATCTGCATTCAAGACAATGTTTATTCTGATGGTCAAACATTTCCTTGCAAATGACTTGGGAGAATTTGGTTTATGTCTACAAAACATCCACTAGCTGATATTAACTGAGCTGATAAATAATAGCCTGTCAGTTGTCATAATGTGAGTGTGACTGAAGATAACACTTTTGAATCATGAGTACTTAAATGCTGCTTCAAGTGGTTTCCTCAAGGGATTAACCCTTCAACTCCCAGATCAAATTTTAATTCTCTTTAGTGTCAACCATATAATTCTTATCATGTCAGTGCAGAGAATTTAAAATTGGATAATATAATTATTCCCAAATTGATATTTTTCTTTATTCTCATCACTTGTCTGCTTGATATTGTATTAACATTGTAAAGAGAAATTCTGTCTTGGTCACTCATGGGAGTTAATTAATTAAAGGGTTAATTTATGTTATAGTTTCAGACATTGTATGAGCCTCTGAATATAATTTATTGCTTGTAATTCAGGTTTCTTTTCTGGCAATACTTAAATGACTAAAGGTTTCCAAATGACAACTTTGAAAAGAATAGAACTGAAAGCCTTGTACTAGCTAACTTTGTCTGTGAATACATGTACCTACCTGGGTAATGCTAAGCCATTGTCAGCCAAAAACTCGTTGAGTTCACTAACCATCAAACCAGCTTCAACTGTCACTTGTTTCTTGTCATGGTCTATCTAAAATAACACTTATTATTGGCATTGTTATCTACTGGCTATCTTTAAGAATAATACATTTCCATTAAATTTTACATCATTCATTGGTAAAAGGAAGAAAAGTAAATTCTATACTGAAGCCTAGTGCCATTGTCATTAAATTATTAGAGAAAAGTTTATCTTTGTTTTAATTCTGTGTTTTGAAATCAACGCTTAGACCTCTGGTTCTTTGCTTTAAGTAGTTTTCAATGAAAACTTGTAATATGTTCAAACAGTATTTTCCCAAAATGGCCATCTTCTTACTTGACTCTTCTGATCAGGCTTTGCCCCATTACACAACATTTTCCCATGAACAACCCCTGACACAATCCTACTTGATTGAAAATAAGCTTACATAGCCTTGAGTGCTTTATTGCTAATCATGTTTCCATGCAATTCTAACAATTTCTTAATTTGCTCTCGGCTGCCTTCAAATTAACCCAATCACATACCAATTCCAAGTAAACAACCTGTATTTTGTCACACAATCTCCATTAAAGTCCAGATAGACCACATTATCATGCCAACATCAAAGTCTTTCAAATGTGATCCTTTACCTTTATAATAACATGTACTTTCACTTGTTTGGAGAAGAAAGGTCCTAAAAGATCTTTGGTTGGGTTCAGTGGGATAAATATTTTGGTTTTGCATCCAAAGTAAAATTATGTTGTATAATATTTAGCAGGCAGTTACAATGTAACTGTAAAATAATTTTTATTTTGACACTGGCAGAGAAATGACTGTAAGTGTGGAACCAATTCACTCTATTTTTGTTTGAAATTATTCAAAAGAAAAGAGAAAATAGACCCAAAAATTATTAATAATTCAAAACAATCAGAGGTGTGTTGATAATGCTAAAGTAAAGTTAAGCAGTTCTTCCGTTGGAATGTTTTTGAAGTCAATATCCTTAAACTTTCTCGTGTAAAGAAGAGAAAACATCAGTTACTCAACTTGTCCCACCCCAAAACATAACTCTTGTATGCGAAGCAGTTGTGTTAGTTGGTGCATGAGCACGCATATGATTATAAACATACTATCTCGTGACCTACGTACTTTAAACTTATGCAATCCCAATCAAAGCAATAAAAGATAAATAAATCCCTAGGAGCATCCGTTCATTTCCTATAACTAGCCAAAATATCGAATATAGTAGACAAAACCCCTACGCATGTCCGCTTGATTTCCCAACAGAAACGCTTTGTCAGAGCAAGAGATGCCTGCACTTTACTAAAGTACTCACTAATACAGTGCATACCGGGCTTACAGTAGAAAATCTTCTGCTAGCATGTGCTAGACACTTTTACCCAATCTGGCTGGCGTTCTCGAGCGTGTCTCTTCATGTTTTAGTTAAAGACGTTTACAAGTGGACAGGAAGCCTACGGGCATTGAAAAATTGTCTTTCACGAACGCACAGGTGTAAAAGATACTTGAAACTTTAAACTGATCGTGAAAGTTATACCTGTGTTACATAATACACATGTGCATCGAGATAAGACTGAAGACTCCGAATGAACAAATAGAAAAGCAAGACACGTCAATCGACTCTTACCTCCAAAACCGCTTTCATATTTTTTAAACTAATCATGTACCCATCAGTACAGGCAATATCGGATGGCGAATGTCCTCCGCCCACAACACGGACAGTCTTACATAATTTAGTGGCCACACGAAGGATCTACGTTTTACAAAGAAACAAAATTACATAAATTTTACCAAAATATGTCTTTGTAGACTAAGGATGACCCCAACGATTGTTATAAGAACGAAAAATAGATTAAATGCTAACACTATTCTTCAACTCACTTGTCTGATATCTTCAATAGATTCTGGTACGAAAAATAGCTCTGGTGTACACGAGAACGTTTTCGCCCAGTTTGTAAATAAGTAGCCTCGCTGGCCATTCGATAGAATTTCTTCGACTCCAGTTTCGCCGTCTTGTTCCATGATGATTCAAGCAAGTTTTGAAGATAGCGAAAAGTCCAAAGGAACAAACTTCTCAATTATTCCATTCAAGTTCATGGTCGCGGTTATATGTTTTCCGTGTACGTGGGTCACGAAACGTCCGCCGGTTAAAGTGCGCGCCAAACTGGGCTCGTCGCCTGGGAAATCAGGGAAATGCTGGAATTGCAGGAATGGACCATACGATCAGGACTTGGGGCTGTACATCTGCTGTATTCCAAGTGTCTAAAAGGAGTTACGCACGATAAAATGTTTAAAGAAAAGAGAAAACCTTTTTGCATTTCTAAAGAAATTCTTTGGTCAATTACGGAGTTGACTTCATAATTTTGTCACTTTTAAACAAAAAAAGTGTGTCACTGCACTGATGTTCAGAAATAGATTCCACTTGACGTCAAAATGTGATAAAAATGAAAAAATGGCACTCGGTGCAACCGAGTATGGCTCTCGGCCAATGGACGCGCAAGAATTTCTACAGTTACTGTAATATCAAATTTTTGAGAATTCTTATCATAAGCGCTGAAAAAATATATTCTACAATTTATGGAATCAATAATCGTAACTGATTTTCATCTTCCACTCCCTTTCCAGCGCAAACTATAACCGTTTTCATTGGACAATTGGAATTTGGAATAGCTCTAAAAGGTTGAATCATCGCTCCCTTTATGAAGAGACACAAGGCCGTAAAATTCAAAGTCTTGAAGGCAAAGTAATTACCTCGGTCATTTCATTTAGAATTCTAATTAATTCTTAATTAAGTCGCGACTGCTCACTGCCAACCAACCAAGCGTGGGCAATTGTATTATTCATCGCCTGAGGAGGAGTGGAGAATTTTTGTGGGGTCACATGGTTTTTAGGGAAACGGAAGGGGGATCAGTCGTCGCCAACAGAGTATAAAGGGAGGAATATGAGAATTACTGATAAAGGGGGGAGTGGGGGGGGAGGGGGGGAGGGAGGGATCATAAGAGTTTGCAGAGCGTAAGAGGAGGAACAGGTAAATTTCATCGGGACACGACCATGATATTCCCCTCCCCTCCCCCAGGCCATGAATTGATCGGTGCCTTACTACAGCACAACGTGATCCTTAGCACGAATATTACACGTACTCTGTTTGGAACTAAGATGGGATTCATCTGGAAAATGATCAGAACACAGACTGATGTGATGGTTTATTTAAAACATTGTCTATTCAGCTCCTTAAGATACACTTCTGATGCAAAAAATCCGTCAATGATTGGTTCTATAAATTGCAATCTTACATTTATCCCGTTTCTGACAACCTTAGCATTTTGAATACCGCTTACATCACAAAATCGTAATCAGTTACAAAAAGACACTGATTTTTTTTCCAGAACTGATTATTAAAATTCATAATAACTTATGAAAAATTGGAGATACTAATACATGTTATAGTTTCGCTGTATTTGATACAACGTGCTTTAAGATTCTAAAATACAAATTAATTACAATGCTTGCAGTGAGAATAATTGAGCAATTCGTTGAACAGTAATACATTGCAATAATCTTTAAATGGTAATCTTAATTTTTCAAAACTCAAATATAAAAATGACGAAGTAAGAATAAAAAGAGCTTACGCGATAAATTGAGTCATAAAAATACATGCGTACGAATTATATGTGGCCCATCAAGTAGGGCGTATTTTGGGCGGGTGCTGAAGACAACATCAAAACCTGATTAAACAATAGATAAGATTCAAATAAACTATCGAAAATCATAAAAATCCAAAATAAATGAGAAATTTAAAAGTTAGCCAATGTTTGAATTAGTACATGGAAGTGTACTGGCCATAAAAAGGTACCGAAGGGTACATGTACATGGAATATCCGGCGCAAGATGGATCGTAAGCAGTTGGCTGTGGCTGAAAGTTTTCACAACTTTGAGGCGAAGACGACGAGTAACGCAAATTCAACAGAAGCTGAACTGCGATCTGTTCTTCTTGAAATCTTTGATAGTAATATTCTTGTAGGGAATTTCCAACGTTGTTCTGTGCTGCTTCAAACGGAGAGTGACTCGAGTGATTGAATTCAGTCGATTCCTCTTCGCTTTCCCTTTCATTGCGCGGCGAAGAACTCGGACTTTCGCTGTAGAAACTGCTTTCGTTTTTTCTTAACTTTCCAGAGACTCTTTCCTCTCCTCCAGGTGACTTGAATTTGTCATGACGCTGTTCTCGAAAAGATGGACTTTCTCTTTTGATGGTAGTCAACGTTCCTTGAGCAACTCTCTTCTTTTTCCTTGAAGGGCAGGTTCGCTTGACCAAATGCATTAGTTCCGGCTTATCTCGTTTAAAATGGACATGTTCAAACTCCATGTTTTTTGAAGGATCACCCTTTCCGTTAACGGGAACTTTTCGGAAACCGTACAGGTTAAGTTGCCTTACAAAGCTGGTAAAGTTCCTGGTTTTGAACATTTCTGCGCTTTCGTCTAGAACCTGGCGTTTGAATACTTCACCGTCGGAAATGAGAATTGCCCCACCATTTTCAGACCACCGGATGGCTTTACGATATTTTTCTTCATTGAGAAGCAGCTTGAGCTTGGAAATAAACGGACTGAGAGGCTTTCCTTTAACAGGAGTGAACAAGGTGTTGGCCATGTCCATTTCTGAGCAGAGTCGTTCTAAACGTTTGTCGTCACTACCTGGAAAACAAAAGTAACGATTTCACAAATTTGACGAGCAGAGAACAAGTCGAAAAGTTGTGAAAGAATAAGTAGTTCAGCCGTCTTTTCTTTTAGAGAGCAAACAATTTCAGTCGACGGTATTCCCTAAAGAACTATTAAAGCAAACGTTGCTTCCGTTATGCTTGAAACCACATTTTTACCGCTCTTTCTTCGTTTCATAGATTTCATTCTAGAAGAAGGAATTCCTCCTAAATTAAAGACAAGCCTTTTCACCAAGAAACATTAAATTCGCCGCTCGACATACGACTCAAAACTCAAAACCTATCCAACCTAAGACGAAACGAAGAAAATTTCAGGAAATAAAAAGAAAACTTACAAAGATAACCCGCACAAACCTTCACAAGTTGTGGTGAAGAAGCCCAGAAAAGACGTAGAACAACTTGGCCAGCAAAAATAATCTTCAGTGAAAGGTTTTCGTGCTGACGCCGTGACAGGCCCTTCAACCAATCAGAATAAAGAACAGACGTTCGACGTGGTTTCCAATTGGTTGAAGTTTGACATGCATGTTTCAAATTTATGTCGACAAAGCTCAGTGTCGAAAGCCCTTGACGACACTGCTCACGATTGTCCTCACGATTCACTTCGTAAGTTCTTCTCTGTTTTGAGGCAAAAATGGTTTTTTCGTTAGAAATTAGAAAGTTAAATGAAAAAAATCTGGTAGCATTTAAGTGAGTCTCAGTCGACAAAGAAATGTTTTACAGTCGCAAAATATCCGGGTCTATAACATAGCCGCAAAAAAATCATTCGTTCCTGTTCTCACTCCTGACGATTGTTCAATTTTTGTTCTAACTAAATGAATTCCGGTATTGGCCGCTGGCTCCTTTCCTGTTGCGTGTGGAGTTGCTGCAAACTCTTTTAGTTTTTTCATTTAGCCAAAACTGAAGAAACAAGAATTTTATCTGTTCTGAGTGAACAGCACCACTGAACGGGCCAGCCTAATTCTCCCTCACCCTACCCTCGAGGAGTCCGTTTTTTTTTTACAGTGGTTTTTCGTCCAGACGTTTTTGTTTGTTATATTTACATTCAAGAAAGATCTACGAATAGTTTTGAAGTTCAGACATGAAATATCAGGAAAAATAACCAAAAAAACTGTTTTTATAGCTCTGACACTCGCCACTATTATTTCTCAGGCACCAGTGTCTAGGCCTGCATTCGAAATTCGGTGTTAGAGGAGAGGGTACAAGTTCGGTCAGTAACGACCCTCTTCTTTCCTTTGTCATCCCACCCCACTGGGTTCAGTCACACCCCCTCCCCTGTCAGTCAGACCCACGCACGCTCGCCCACGCAGCGACTGCGCGTCGCGTCCAGAAGTGCGCGTCAATAATATTGGATTGCTTGTTTTCGTCACCGCTCAGTAGTTTGATCTACCGTTGATCTCACGGATTTATGCGGTTTAGTCTGCTTCAGTTTGGACTTAAATTCGAAAGTTAGTTCCAGAGAGTCGTGGGTCTGCAATGAGAATGTATGGTAGTGTTTGAAACATAACATGGCAGACTTTGAATACGACGATTCGACCTTTTACAGCTCTCGTCCTTTGGAGGAAAGATGGCCGCCTTTGGGAGCAGCCATCGACAATCCCGCCGAAAACGGTGGAAAGAATTCTGAAATTTCGAGAAAGTAAGTAATTTTTTTCCTCCATAGTTCGTAATGTGATTTTGTTCAATCGTTCATGTTTGGAGCGATTCCAACTTGCAAACAAGTTTTGCACGGTAGATTTGTTTGCGGTCGGTTGCTAGTTCATTTTGCACATCAATCTCTTCGTGTGATCTTTCGTTCTTTCTCGCTTTTTCTGACAATTTTCTCAATAATTTTTGATAATAATACTGCCGAAGCGAAACGACAATAGTTTTGTATCTTACTCGTAACTGTTGGTTTGAAATTAGTCCAAGAAATGTGTTATTAGATAAATCCAATATCGAACATGTATTCGTTCCCCTCATGATCATTTTCGTGGACAGTTCGTTTTTAACCGAAATTCTTTTTTTCCATGCTTATTGTAATTTGAATGTTGTTTTGATGAATTAGTGTAATTTTATGGAGGATAATTTGTCTTTGGATTGTATTTATTGATCACAGGAATGAAGGTACGGAGATTGATTTGTCGAAAAGTTTTGTCAATGAAAATGTCTTTTTCTCTTTGAATAATTTATGAAAATATTAGAGTAAAATCAGCCTTTCATAATTGAATTGACTCATGCTATAAATAAGAACCATTCGGATCCTTCGCGTAATGATGGTTTATTTTACTTCCTGATTCTTTCGTGGTTTGTACGTGTCGACATTTTTCAGAATCTCCGATTTCAATAATGCAGGAAACGTACATGTTTGTCGGGATTTCCCTATGGAAAGACCCGACTATTTTATGAAAATGTCTTTTTCACAGCATGATTAATTCACTTATGTTTTAAGAAAAATGTCTGTAAGAAGAAATTTTTTTTTCAATTTGGCCTATTAGCCATAAAAAAATGTTTGTAGTGATAAAAAGCAGTTTATTTTGCTTTTTTTTTTCAAAGAAAATTATATTGCTTATCTATGCAAAGCCTTTCTTCACTGGATCCACAATGTTAAAGTGCACAAAATTTCAGTATTGTACTCACTTTATTTGAGAGGATAATGCAGGGTCAATTTTCTTCGTATAAACTCCATATATGCTAAAATAACTTTAGAGACAGGGCTCTTGACATGGTATGATTATTTTAAAAATTTTTATCCAAGACTGAAAACTACAGAGTGTAACAAAAATTTACCCCTTGTTAGGCAGAGTTTCTTTTTTGATCACAAAGGAATTCAGAAAATATTTCAATTGTACACTTTTTTTGCAGTTGGCTTGCGTACACCTGGGTGATATATTTTATTGTAGCTGGTTAATGTAATTTGAAAAATTTTCACCACCTTCATTTAGTGGCTGTATGATTTGGTCAAAACAGTTTAAGTCTGGCTCTCAGTCAGGTTGTACTCACTTTGCTGCATTGCACAGCACATCCTGACCATGACCCAAATATTTCCATGTCTAGCTGTAGCACTTAGTCAAGAGGAACATAATATTCATGAGAAATAAATGATCTAAGCTCACTTTGCTGGGCCAAGTTTTTTGCTTTGCATGCCATGTATATAACTATCCTTCTTATTTTTTTATGAAGAAGTCCTCAGTGCATGGATAATTGGGTACCCTGTTGATATCCAGATGTATAATATTATAAGCTTGCATAATCTTTACTTATTTATTTTAAGTCCATTCTGTATGTAGATTGAAATAAATAACCAATTTACCAATTGAAAGTAACAGTATAGTTGAAAATCATCCACGGTTAAGTTGGAAGACGGCTCACTATGTACATGTATGCAGCTCATATCATACAATGCATTTTCTTACTTGTTCTTGTGCTTTGAAATCAAAGAGATTTTTCTGGCCTTGATTTTCATAACCTAAAGCTGTTTCATACCTATTCAACCAGCCTTAACTGAGAGAGAAAAAATACAATGTATATTAAATTCTTGGCACATAAGTTTCCCAGAAGTGTTTTTCCACCCACAGATGTGGGATTCTCACGTTGATATTCTAGAGGTGTGAGATTCAATGCAATGCTTGTTTGTTTAGATGACAAAGCAATTTATATAATAAGTCTGAAGGTTACTTAATGTTTGAAAGTATAGACAGATTATTAAACAGTAATTTTGGTTACTCTCTGTATTGGATTCTTCAGTTGTTTGTGATTTCCCTCTCCCTGTGAGAGACTATTTCTTCATTATTTGATTCAGGGAAGTGTCACTATCAATTCCCATGGTGATGTTAGTTACCTTAAAGAATTTGTAAATCTGACCATTGATCAAGACAAACAGCTAATGTGAAAATAGATTCTCCGTGACAGAAATTAACATGCACTGAAAACAGTAGGGATAAGATCTCCTAGGAGCTACCAACTAAAGAGATTTTTGAAAAAGGTTTATTTTATACTCTTTGGGAAGTACCAGGTCAGAGGTGAGTGACATGTAATGTAAAATACAGGACAAGTAAGGGTAAATTAGTTAAAATTGGTACACTATGATATAATTTCTAACTTACCATTTTTGTAGGTCTCAAGGTTAATCAACAGATTTTGAATCAAAGGCACTTATTTTTTAAGAAAGCAGCTACTTCTTTCTCTGATAACACCAGAGAAAAAAATATTCCCACAGATTTGCCAGCCAACAACAGAATATATAGTTTACATAAGTGGTGGTCTTCTTGCTTTTAGCCAATTTTGACAATCCTCCCTTTGGTGAATTTTAAAAGATCATACAGAAAGTTGCAAAAAATTGTATAATTTTACTTGTCATTAGATGCAGAAATATAATTTAATTTCTGAATGTATTTTGTTCATGAGTTACAAAATGATGAAGTTTTAATTTTAACCACTTGGTGGTGTGAAGTTATCAAGATTTGAATGCAACTCTAAGCAGTGTTAAAAAGATTCTTACTGCAATTCTTTTCAAGTGAACTGAAAATATACTTTGCAGCTGCTTGACAATAAATGTAGACAAAATTAAACAAGTAAGGGCTAATTTCTTCATGAAAATCCTTTGTTTTCATTACTGGCAGTTGTTAAAAAAAAGAATATTTTTAACCCAAAATATACTTTGCAGCTGCTTGATGATAAATGATAGACAAAATTAAACAAGTAAGGGCTAATTTCTTCATGAAAATCCTTTTCATTACTGGTGGTTGTTGAAAAAGGATATTTTTAACCCAAAATATACTTCGTAGTCTTGTATTTAGAACAAGCCATTTTTCCCATTTAATGACTGCTGGAAAGAAGCTCATTGTAGATGCTGACCTAGGTTTTGTTTTGTTGTCTTATGTTTGTTTTTTTTGTTTTTTAGCATTGTCTGAAAGCTGAGTTTTTGTGCTACAGCTGTATAACATGTCTTTCGTACTCTTTTGTCACTCTCTGAAGCTATAGTGTATCCATATAGTATTAATAATTATTATGTCTGTAGGATAAAGAGTGTCATCTTTGCAATTTGTTGGGGGAAAAATATATAATTATCAAGGATATCACTTGGATGAATCAACCTTAGAAGTTTCCAGTGCCAGTAGCAACTGGCTTTTTCAAGGCAGGTTCATTAACAAAACCATACACTGTTGAAACACTCAAAAATAAAATTAGAATGACAGACTTAAGCTTGGTACCATCAACACTAGACTGCAGTGTTAAACATGGTCAAAAAAGGGTGAGAGTGACCTCGTAACAACTGTACTGTTAAGTTACGTAATGCTATAAAACAGCTAAAGTGTATTGTATTTTATCCAAGAAGTTCAATGTGCAGACTAACTTAAGTAGAGGTCTTTGTTTGTCAGTTGAGTTCCACATTGATGGACTGTTACACCTTTGTTAATGTCACTTGAGGAGTGATTTTTATTCCTATTTTACTTTCAATTGTAGTTGTAATGGTGACCATACTTTGCTATTTTGTCTTTTAATATTTTCTCATACATTTTGTACATACATGTATCAATTTTGTTGATCCAGTTTAATTTGAGTAGCAGTTTACAGCAACAAAGGTAATTTTTCTGTGTTGTTGGTTAGGTCAGATCCTGAAAAGATCAGAGACCTTGAGGATGAACAAGAGGAGTTGAATGGCTCTCTACTTGCTCTCACAAGCCATTTTGCCCAGGTACATGGCTGTATTTTTTATTATTATTACTTCTTTCTTTGGAGAAGGATGTGTAATGTATTTAAATGGAGTGTGCAAGCTTGGAGCTTCCAAAATTTATAAAAATAATGTCTGGGCTAAGACTCTTGGTGAAAGACTCATTTAATCTAACCCTGGATCATTGATAATAGTTTAAAACAAAGATTGTTAATGGCTGCTGAACCTCACTTTGTTGTGTTCTTTACACATGTACAAATAGGTCCAGTTTCGATTGAAGCAGGTTGTTGCTGCTCCCGCAGAGACTAGAGAGGTTTGTTAAACACACTGAACAAGATGTGCATGTCTAATCAGATATTCAGACCAATCTTTTCTTGTAATGCAGGGGGAGACCAGGGCCCAATTGTTGGAAGGCCGATTAGTGCCAACCCAGGGTTAAATTTTAATCTAGGTTTTTTTATTTCTTTTATCCAAAGCCTTTTTAGGGAAAAATTTCCCTATTCTTTTTTGAACATCCAACGATGAAATTGCACGCAAAAAGATTTTGTGTTAATTTTCTTTGAAAGCTTTAAGACCTGATATGAAATTCCACCCTAACCCTGCATTATCTTAACCCAGCTTTGAACAACTCGGGCCTGGAGTCTAACTGCATGATGTTCAAATATACAAAAAAAGCATTGTGTACAAATTATTCCTTTAAGCCTCCAGGCAAAGTTTTTCTAAAACTTTCATGTGATGTGTTAAATAAATGCAACACTTTTTCATGGTAGTAATACACATGTATGCATTCTTGTCTACTTTTAATTTTTAATTCCATATTAAGCTGTATGTTGTGGGTTAAATTGATATCAAACTAGGTTGAATGTGCTTTTATTTGTTAAAGAATAATGATGGTATAGCTTGAACATAGAAAATTCAAATTTTACTGGTTGAAAATCATCTCACCTAAAGCTAAATTCTTGTGAAGCTGCAATACAAACTATGGAAACCGTAACAATTCACATGTGATACATGTACATGTAAGTACATACAGTACACTATTTGTGCATACTCTCTAGAAATTATACAATAATATCTAAATTATTTGTGTTTTGTTTCTTTGTTAGCGTTTGTTGATGGAATTGGAAGAGTTTGCTTTCCAAGGATGCCCTGATGTACGTGGTCCAAAAGCAAAGGAAAGTCCAAAGAAGGCATTGAATGATAATGGTGCAGGAGAAAATGTAAGTTTGGAAACATTTGTTTGGAGTGTCGATTGATGGGGCTGCATTAGTTTAGGAATGCCGAGTATGTTCACTTTCAACCTCTAAAGATCCCGTCAAGACTTTCAAAGATTGATATGAGGCCAAAGTGAAGATTATGCAATTATGTAGTCTGATTGTGCAAATAAGAGTAGTCCTGAGAGGGAATTAGGGACTAATGTGTAGACAACCAGAGGGGAGGTGGTCTGATCCAAGGCTAGTAAGAAGTTGCCCATCAGTCAAGTGTTATTTACAAGACTGACCTACAAGTTTATGCAAATCAGGCTTACAGACTACAACTGTAACATTACTATAATAATAATAATAATTGTTATTTAATTTTTGAAAATCCCTTTCATTTCAAAGCTCACTTAGGGTTTTTTTTCCTTCCAATTGCCTACAACAGCCTCCAAAAGCTCTTAAATTAACTTATAGAGAGTTGCAAATAGCTGTTGTCATTAGTTAAAAATTGGTTCATTTCCAGCAAATTCTTACCTTAACCTTGCAGTTTGCATGTGAATATTTTTTTTATCCAATAATAAGTAACATGAGGGTTTGATGGAACAAAATGCAATTTTTCTACAAATGTAAGCCAAGAAAAACAACCCCTGTAGAACGATGCAAATGTAACCATTATCAATAATAAAATGCCCAAACACAATTACAGTGTACAGTGTACATGTACTTTTTTCTGGCACCAAAGTGTCCTCTCTCCAGAATTCAACAAAAAGTAATGACAGCCCTAGCCATGACATCTGGGATCATCTTTTTACAAATTTATAGATGGCACTAGATTTTCAGTCCACAATTTTTTTACCACATTGACGTCTTGAAATGATTCATTTTATATAACTTATCTTTTTCCTCAAATATTTAGAACTTACAGGAATATGAACTGAAGCTGAGTGTGGAGAAAAGGAAACAAGCTAGCCTGATAGGACAGCTAAAAGATCAGTTAGAAGAAATGGAGAAATGTGTGGCTATGGTAAGATTAACACTTGTGGTGATATTACATGTACTTATAGATTGAAATATTAGAAATTTAAAAAATTAGCAAATTGAAAAATCGGTTTGAATCCAGGATAGTCAGGTTGTAGATGGGTGAGAATACTGTACTTTCTTATCCTTCAACTGCTAAGAGAGCTACTCACATCTTATTTCTCCCTATAATATCACCCCTGAGTCTCATGTTGAGGTCACGAGAATAAAGGAAATGATCACCAACTAAAAAAGCTCTTGATTGTTCAACTAGTTCTCCTTGTCAGAAAGCTAGGAATCATGTAGAGAACAGTAAGGAGATTATGCATACTGATGTTAGGGTGAAAAGGGTTAAAATGTCTCTTTCTCCTAATCACCTTTCTGCATGTAAATTCTTTTGACATTGTGAGGAGAAATTGCTCATTGGTCATCCATGGAATGGACAGGTTTAATAGCAATAAAGCAATTTATTGATAGTCAAAATGTGTTTCCTAACTAGGGAGCTTCTGCAAATGTGAATGAAGAAATTAGCCCTGAAAAGCTTGTGGAGAAGCAACGGATCGTGATTGAGGAATTGAAGTAAGTCCACCTTTGTCAAGTAAACCTTGGGTTTTTAACACAGCATCAGTTGATAATTTACATGTATCTTTTTTCACAGTGATATGTACATTATTTGATAAATTCTAGACAACATGTTTAATAATCTATGGGAAATTTTTTCATTCAATTTTAAAAGCCAACAAAATAAATAAATGTTACCGGCAATTAAGGGATAATTTACATGTAGCATGACTTAAACTCAGGATGAAATTATATATTTTTTTCTATTGAAGGCAATTATATTATTTAGCTAATTGTTTTGATTATAAATGCAATGCATGATTGTTATTCAGTCATGAGACAGAATTTAAAGTTTTAAAGATTTTCATGAGCATATTGATAATACTGTTGACAGAAGTAAATATGAAATGCACATAACATATTTTTTTAACTTTTTAATGTGTATCTTTAAGTTAAACTGTTTCTTGTTTAAATTTTTAAATTGCTGAAAATAAAGAAATGCTAGTTGTTCAAAACTGACAGTTGTAAGATGATATACATTTACACTGTCAGTACCTGCATGCAGTAAATTTTTAATCAACTTGATGTGAAAATTAGCACAAGCATGTTAACATGGTCACGCTTAGTCGATAGGCTTCATAAATCTTTTTTTTATTTATGTAATAAAAAATGAGACAAGTACATAACTATTAAATTCTTAATAAGCAGTGCTCAAAGGACGGTGGCCTGTGAACTGGTGTTATTGGGGATGAGACTTGCTGCGGCAGATATACGGTATAAATGACAGTAAACTTTTAAACAAATCTGATAAACTTAATAACTTCATAAATGACCCCAGACTGTTGATTGTGATTGCATGGAAGAGAGAGAGGTGTCATGAAAGAAAGCAGTTGTTAAACTAAAACAGGCATCATAACCAATCTACAGTGTGTGGGGTCATTCTCATCTAAACAATCACACTTAAAGCAATGAATAAATTGTTGGATGTTCAATTTAAAACTTTAAAACTTTGATCTAACCTCTAAACTATTGAAAACAAAAATGTATGAGATATCTAAAATGTTAGAATGAAAGAGTAAAAGGAGACTAAAGATTTGATATGTAAAATAATGTTAAATTTTGTACCTGAGATCAATCTAAGTTGTCACCTCAATTATCATTATATGAAAACAGTCTAAACAAGTGGCTCTAATTGTAATTTTTTTAGCAGATATTGTTTTCTTCTATAAGGTGAAACAAATATTTTTGTTTGAATTTGAATTAACTGATGATCATGTTTTAAATGCAAAAATTGTTTATTTTCTTAAGGACAAAAATGGGTCTCAACTTAGATGGAATAGAAAAATTAAGGTGAGAACAAGTTTCATTTATCTTTGAAGAAAGACGAAAGAAACAGGGAAATCACTAAATGAATGCTAGAGCTGTTCTCTAGCAGTGCTGGATCCTTACTTTAGCTCTTGGAAGCCTGGGAAAATCTTATGCAGAAAGCATATATGTTGGGCAGTTTTTCTCCTGGGCAACTAGGGAGCCTTAGTTTTTTTATGTAGAAAGCATATGCCAGACAATTTTAGAGGATGGGCTCCCTTCAATGTTTTCCTAGAGCACAACCTTGCATAAAAATAAACAACCACTTACCATGTGTAGTTGAATCATGTTAGTTATTTTCAACTTCCAATGACTTCTATGCTTCATACTTAGCATTTTCCACCATTTTTCACTTAGGCCTGGTTTTCAGATGCTGAACTTTTCAGAACCAAACAAAATTTGATTTTAGTTTGACCTAGATAAATGTAAACAAAGCTTCATGTAATGTGTATACCTCAAGTGTTAAGTTAGACATCAAACTTGATTTGATAATTACAATGTGTCTTTCATGTTTTTTTTTTCTATGTTATTGATACATTATTATTCAGATTTAAGCACATTTTAAATCTGTCACAAATTTTAGTCAAACAAATGTATGTTGTATTTAATAATTACTAATTGAAGGCAAACAATATTATTCATCTTGAGGAATTAGAGTCTGAAGTGAATATTTATTTTAGTATAATTGCTCTGATGCTTTCTTATTCTGTTGTAAATTTGTTTTTTTTTTTTAATTTTTTTGATTACTGGTATTGAGATGAGCAGCCAGATTCCATTAGAATTTGACAGGCCTATTCAATTCAATCAGCTAAAACTTCATATCTTTCTTTTGAAAAGTGGCACACCAAACTGAGAAGCATCTTTTGTGCTATTCAGAAATGTTCTGCGCTTATCACTTCCTCTATAACTTTGAGGAAATGGGAGGCAGCTATTGTGAAATTTAGCACCCCTGCTATAATGACCTTGTGCAAGGTGATTACAAGAAGATATGATGCAGTCCTCAACCAATCAGAGTGTGCACATCTTTTTAATCACTGGAGAAATTATACTAAAGCCAAATTATCCCAACAGTATGTGCATTAAAACCTCTCTGTTATTTCTCTCCGTGTTTCAGCAATGATGATGTGCGAAAAAATGTTGACAGTGCTATAGGAGAGGTAAGAAAATTGAAATTAAATGCAGTTCTGATGGAGCCTTATATAAATCATTGTCTTACTTGGAAATGTGTGAAGCATTCTTGACTGTACAAGTTTAATTACTGGAACTAATTATGTTTCATTTTGGTTTTCATGACCAGCTGATGAATCCTGTCAAGACAAAGGTGGGGAGACTATAGCTACTGTTGTAAAAAATTATATTTGCTTTTAGTATCTTCTTTGTTTTTTTGTGAATCAATAGTTTACTCTTTTCATTTAGGAAGAACTTGTTAAACAACTCACAACTCAAATTGCTGATCTAGAAAGATTTGTCACCTTTTTACAAGGTTTGTGTTTGAAAATATATGTTTGTTTAATTACATGTTTTTTTTAAGCTTTTAGCCACTGGTTTGGTAACCCTTATAATTACATGTAATCCTTTAACCCCCAAGATCTGGTTGATAATTTTCCTCTCTAGCTGCTACACATTTCCTTGTAAATAAGTTACAAGAATTTGTTAAATCAAGGTAACAACTTCTACCTGATAAGTTTGAGTATTTTCATTACCCGTTAGCTGGGTAATGTTTGGATATTATAGGGAAAAGATACATATGAATCGCCTCTGGGAGTGGTTCCCAGGCTTTGTCCTTATCGTGACGTTTTCCTGAGAGGGTTCCAGCGTCAGTTTCTTTTCCTGGTAGTACAGATAGACATTGTAAGAACGAAGTGTTCTGAACTATCATAGCGACCTGAAATGGCTTAAAAACACGAGCCTTTGGATACAGAGTCTTGTCTATTAACCCTTTGTAATTTGTAATTCTCCTTACTGTCAACCATACGATTCTTATAATGTTAGTTCAGAGAATTTAGTATTGGATCGAGTAATTGTCCCCAAATTGATATTTTTCTTTATTCTCATCGCTTATCTGGTTGATATTGTATTGAAATTGTAAGGAGAAATTCTGTCTTGGTCACTCATGGGAGTTAAAGGGTTAACCACTTGACTACTGTGTTGCTTCACGCGTCTCTTCCTTCATAATTCATTTATTGTCTTACAGGAGAAGTTGAGAATGCAGAGGAGCGCACTGAACGAGCTAAACAATGTCCGTGCCCTGTACACGCCAAAAGAGGCGGAAGAAAGCAAAAAGATCGACTGAGGGTAAATTGTAAATTTCTTTGATTGTAAACATGGTGGATTATCTTTCTGCTATTTGAAAATTTATCAAAATATGTAGAAGTTGTCTATGAACGAGGAAGAATTCGATGAATAGACATTAACCGATTAAAATTTTTCCTTCGCCAACACTAGCATGAAAGTGAAGCCTTTAAAAGACTTCTCAATTTGTAAAAGATGTTTTAATTGTTAGTTCGTTTGATTGTTTACTTATTAAAGGGTAAAGGAGCGCACAGATCAATGGAATATTCATCGGAGAGCGAAAACAAGCTGGATTATCCGTGTGACTACAGCTTACAAGAGGATATGTCTGGCAGTGACGATGGTAATGGGTGCTGTCTTCACGTGCCTCCCGTCCCTGAAACACCAGAGCAGGTCCATAGTAAGGTGAGATATGACTCGTATAGTATTTGTACACCCTGTAGTATTATATACTACTGTAGCTTCAAATTGTAAGTCTTCCTATGTAGCTTTGTGTTTCTCCGCTAAATGTCAGTTCAAGTTTAGTTACTTGTTGCTTGCGAGTATTGATTTTTCATTCGTTGATTAGTTGATAAGCAATATCTCAAATAAACTTTTCTTTTTTTTCTCTTTCAAGCAGAGAATCCGAGATGCAAGCCTGGCCATAATCAAAAGAGCACTGGCAATTTTACAGTTGTTTGCGATAAGGTGAGGCAAACTTTAATGAATGACTCTCTTTTAATTCTTTCTGCAATAAGAAGTGAGGTTTTCAAAAGCTAGAAGCGCGTTTCTCGTTATGCAGCCTGGATTTAAGTTGTGGTAAGGGAGGAGTTGTTTTTCTGTCGAGTGCAATAAATATTATGTTTTGTGAAAATGTGATTGTTCAATTTTACCGTGGTTATTGTCTATAAGACTCGAGAACTATGAGTCAAAAGAAATACCTCTTGAAAGCGGAAAGTCGTGCAATTTACAGTTAGAATTATATTGTACCAAAAAACGAAGAGACGTTTGAAAGTGAGATTCTCTCGTGGGTCTTTCCAGCCGCTCTTCAGGTTTTAGGATAACAAGAGAATCTCAGCCATGGTAAGATCTTGTAAAGGATCGACAAGACTCTTAGATGGCCGGACCCAACAATGTGTTAACATTGGTTATCACTGAGGACTTTAAGTAATGACTTGTTATGTTGCTGTGGCTAATTTCCTTTTATTCCTTGTGTCTTAAAGTCAGTTTGGGTGTACTGGGAAACAGATTCAAGACCAGATTATAAGAAAAGCTACTTCAGTAGCCGCACCAGGATACTTGTGAGTAATTCAGATCTGAGTTAGCCAAAAAGGAGCTAAGATACTTTAAGTCGAAGAAAAGTTGTTGGAAGAAGGAGAATTTTCTATGACACATAAGTCTCGATCATGCAAGGAAGAAAAAATTATGAGTTCCCGGGGCGCGAAGACTCGAACCTCAGACCTTCCTTTTTTTCGGTACGATACTCTTCCACTGATCTACAGAGAACCAGTTGGTGCGCTAGATCAATTGCTATTGCATATATGATCAGCGTCCAGCTTAGTCCTGGAATCAGCAGAGTTTACAGCGTCATGGATTGAAAAATATTTAAAAGCAAGTTGAAGCTTAATTATAGTCGAAATTGATCAGCTTTAATCATGGTGTGAAAACTAGTCCATCTTTTGTTTACAGCGAAAATCTTGCACAGCTCCAGCAAGCTGTGCTGAAAATTATCGACATCAAATCACGTGAGCCTCCCAGTGATGGCGAAGAGTCTGGCTCTAATTCTCCTCAGTCTCCGATGGCCGTGCAAAGACGGTCTCGAATTCGCACCAGTTCGATGTCTTCTGATACCACAGAAAGCAGTGACAGGGTAAGATAATAAGGAAATAAGACTAAAGTAATAACAGTGAGCCATCAGAACAAAGGATGATAACACAACAGTATAATAAGAACTTGAACCTAGCATATGTACACCGGTTGAAACGCGGGAAAACGTTAGTGACCAAGTCACGATTGGTTTTTTCTTAGCATGTGATTGGCCTAATAGGAAGCGTGCTTTTTTTTAAGCCGATTACTCAGTAAAGTTAAAATGAAACTGTTGATATCCCGAATTACTTGAATCGATCCTCAGTTGAGAATTTCTCGAAACTCTGACGGCTATTTTGATTTCATTCCAACCCGTTGAACTCAAAGGCAATCTTTAGTTATTACCAGATGCAATTATTCTATTTATCTCCTTCTTATTTTGTTCATTTATTTTTTAGTTTGATTATGCCAGAGATGCTGAACTGGTGAATATCGTGAGAAAAGATCTGGCCATGGCATTGAAGGCTTTGTTTCAACATGGACTAGTGAGGGTGAGGCACTACTGACTGAGCTTTAGACCCTCTCTGTATTTCTATATCTTCTTCTTTTCCTTTGTTTCAACATGGACTAGTGAGGGTGAGGCACTACTGACTGAGCTTTAGACCCTCTCTGTATTTCTATATCTTCTTCTTTTCCTTTTTTTCAACATGGACTAGTGAGGGTGAGGCACTACTGACTGAGCTTTAGACCCTCTCTGTATTTCTATATCTTCTTCTTTTCCTTTTTTTCAACATGGACTAGTGAGGGTGAGGCACTACTGACTGAGCTTTAGACCCTCTCTGTATTTCTATATCTTCTTCTTTTCCCTTGTTTCAACATGGACTAGTGAGGGTGAGGCACTACTGACTGAGCTTTAGACCCTCTCTGTATTTCTATATCTTCTTCTTTTCCTTTTTTTCATTTTTTAGTTATTTATTTAAGTTGTAAAGTCCTTTAGCCGAAATAGATAGTCGAAAACAAAGCGAATTGGGACTGAACATTCGCGAAATTTCAACCAGGTTCAGATCTTCAGTCTATTGTCATACGTTCATTATTTTAGTTGCCAAGCCCCAAAAATCTGCTCTGCTAAAGTTATCCTTCAAACTAGCATAGCTATTGGACAGTATTGATACGATTTGTTTGTTCAAGTTTACATTTATGTTTTCAGTCTGTCGACAATCGTCTCATATCTTCCAAGTCACTCGTGGCATGTATTGTACCAACAACAAGGTCTTCCTTTCCCAAGAGAATGCATATATGGGAACTTTTCAATGAATATTACGGAATGAAGGTTGGTTTCTCTATGTTAGTTACAGCCATTTAGTTCCACTTGTTGACCTTCCCTGCCGAAACTGTACGAGCTCTTCAACGTACTTCATACAGAATCCATGAACATGTACACTACAACAGAACACATTCTGAAGCCTTGGAGCCATGTTACGACTGACCACGTGTCGTCGGCCAGTTCTTCTTCAGGCTTAGCTCGTTTTTTTTTGTTCATTTGTGGTCTATTGGCATTCTTGTTAGGTACCGTAGTTATCTCTGGCTCGTTATGTTACCCCCTATGGTCAGTAATGTTGAAACTCACTGTTTTTTTCATCAATATTTGTTAGCATGGTAGAGAATATAATTCTACGCCTGCTAGACGGCTCTCTGAGGCGTTTGGTATCGAAGTTCAAGGTACAAACATCGTCACAGCCAAACAGGTGAGTGTATGTTTCCGAAATATTCATCCTGTCTTTTTTTTTTCTTTTTTTTCTTCTTTCATCAACGAACCCCTCAAATTCTTTAAGCCTACCATTCTCTTTCCCTTAGGAAATTAATATTGACCATTAAACTGATTCACACGTTAGGCCAATAATAAGTGAGCTCAGGAAGTATTTTCAGCCTCCTGATGTTGACACACCCGTAATTCGGTATTCTGGTGCCTGTCTGATATGCCAGTATTTGTTGCCTCCTACAAAAAAGACTTACACACACCTTTACTCAAGGTTTTTTTTTTAATATTGCAATTTATCTTTTTAGACCCTGTTGAGAACACTGCATAGAATAAAAACAACACACGAACCCTGTAGGAGAAGCATGGATGCAATGGTAAGCGGTTAGCTGGAACACCCAGCAGTTCTGTAAATAGATACATATCTTTCTCTGCAAGACTCTAGTTGCAATGAAACATTTTGAGGTAAAATCTCTCTTCTGTAGCATTGATGCTTCTTTATTCGTATCATTTTACAGTCGTCTGAATTTGTGGAAATTGTTTGTGTTCTTTACATTTCACTTTTCGCGTAACGACTCTTCTTCTAATTATTTGTTTTGTTTTTTATTTCTTTTCCAGTTCAAATCTTTGGTGTGCGCCGGAATAAAGTAAGTTGCGTCTAGCGGTTTCATAGCGTGATAAGAGTTCTCTAATCACAGCCAATCTGTTTTTAAAAACTTCAAGGCTGTTGATAGTATTCATTTCACTGATGTTGTTTATGAGTATATCATAGGAAAGTAATGCAAGTGGGTGTTTTTCCCTGACGAGGGAACTGACCCCAAAGGTTTTTTTACTGATTACAGAAGAAGAATTTACTCTATTAGATATATTACGATAATATTCTTAACCCTTTAACTCCCAAGATTTAATGAGTAATTCTCCTTACTCTCTGCCATACAATTCATTTGATGTTAGTTTGGAGAATTTGCAATTGGATTAACCAATAATCTCCTAATTGATATTTTTCTTTATTCTCATTACTTCTCTGCTTGATATTATACTGATAGTGTACGGAGAAATTCTGTCTAGGTCACCAGGGGGGCTTTAAGGGTTAATTTTTGAAAAAAAAAAAATATGTTCATGATTTCTTGCCATAATAGGGCCATTACACTTAAAGTATCGATACTCTACCGGCCAATAGAAATGTAAGGCTCTTAGGTTCACTTTCTTTCACTGAGCTTTGTCGCCATTAACGGAGTGTGTGTGGGTGTGGGTTACCTAAGTTCCCCCCATTTCCTCTCCCAACCTTTTATTTATTTCTCGAGGGTCTGACTTCTTTCTTTAAATATTTTTCAGTCAAAAAAGACTGACTCACTGGTGTCGTCTCATCGTGAAGAGTTCGTCACTCTTGGAAGAACATTACCAATCATGGTCGTACGTTTTAAAAACGGGTAAGACTTGTTTTATAACAGGTTAAACTTGTTCTAACGTTTAAGCCGAGGCTTTCTTTTATGGGTATTTTTGGCTGTGGGGACATTTCTCCATCCATAAGCTACAAAGGTTTTGGCAAACGACCGAGTTTTTCCACGTCCATAACCTAGGGGTAGCTGACCTGATAAACCCTGCGTTTGTTAACAAAACTTCACATTTATGGAAAAGAAAAGTGATTACATAGAGACTGCGACTTCAAGATAAAGTCTCCTACAGCCTTCTTCGCCCTTTTCAAGTGGTTGAAAACGAGGCAAAGCTAATAAACCCCGAAGCAAAGTAAAGTGCCTCTTTAAAACTATGCTGAGAGTTTGACCTACTCATCTCACTAGTTGTAAGTGTATAATCAGATTCGTTATATGAGGGAGAAATATACTATATTTTTTATTCGATTCTCTGTTATGATCATCATCTGACTCAACTGTTTACTATTTTCCAGGAATGAATGAGGCTTTAGAACACTTGGATCGTCTCAATGAGTATAATTTCCATATCCCTGAAGATTTGGCCATAAGACATCTAACCAAGATAAATGACGCCTTTGGAGACACTTGACTACCGACTGAATGTACATGAATCAGTTCACTTGATCTGAGAATAGAAAAAAATATTAAAAGGCAATTTTCTTTAAGAACTCTGGTAACGTTTGACTGAGAAAATTGATGAGCTTATGTAATGGTATTATTTTGAGATCCAGTTTATTTCATTTGCTATCAAACAAATCTGCTATGAAACTCCGGTTGAAAATATTGTTTTTCTTGGGATAATAACTCTATGTACATATTTATTTTGCAGTATAGAAATCTGCTTTTGTACGTTTTACCTTTTTATGTATGTTTTGTTCACGATTATTGTCTTTGATTCAATGCTACTATTTTTCTTTACTTTCGCTCACCAAAAAATGGTGCGTTTATTCAACAGAAAATTATCGTCATGAACAATTACCCTTTTGTTTCTAAGAAGGCTGTTGGCAAATTGAAAGATGCACAAATAAATAACTATAATTAAGCTTATGTTTATATCTTTAAAGAGAAACTATTTAAATCATTGACTCAACCGTAAAACTTTCCTCTTAAATTATTATGGATTGCTGAAGAACGGGGTATTTTAAAATAAATTCATATATATCAATAGAATGTACAGTAATACTGTTGGTAGTAAATATAATTGATGTAACATTAATGACAAATCGCTTTCCTGAGAGGAGAAATTCACATCCTAAAGTGCAATAATATGCCAGGAAAATACAGTTGGAATACAGATATGGACTCATGATATTGCTTCTTGTACAGTAAACGTAGAAGCTGCTAAAATCTCTCTCAGCGTTTGTGTTTTTGTGGCTATTTATGAAAGTTCACTAAAATTCCCGCGAAGATCCCGCTAACATTCCCGCGAACGAAATAAGAGTTTTGTTCTTTAAGGGCAATGAAAAATCTAAAGTAAGACTGTGCTCGCAATTGGAATTTTTTTTTTTTTTGCGAAACTAAGTTGATTTCAACGATTTAATTTTCAACTCGTGAATTATGATATCAAGAAAAGGTCGCGTTTACCTACACAGTTGGCCATCATGTGGACAATCTTATCAAACCCTACAGTTGCTTCTCAAAATCGTATCCTTGGTTAATGACAAATCGATTACTTAAGCTCGGGCCTCTTCAAACCAATCGCGCTGTCTAGTCCAACTCAATTTTTCTTTCTTTAACTTTGATTGGGCGGTATTAGAGCTTGATTTGCGCCTCAAATAACATGGTTCGACCGCCATCGGAAAGGAGGCTGACAACCTGAGGGCTTTTTGGTGTGAACGAATTGTTAGAGAAGAACTCGAATCTAACGCGGAAGCAAGTGAGGAAGACAAGAGTGAAGACGATTTTGAATGAATTAAGAACAATTAATATCTTAGCAGATGACGATATTTTACGGTAGTTGTTGACGTACATAAAAAAGGCTTTTTCATGAGGCATTAAGCAGAAGGCTGTAAAATGTATACCACTGGCGTTGATTTTGATATTGGTATTTGCACATAGCCACCCTGTGTGGGAGATCATTAAAATTACAACTACCAATGAGTGGGGTCACTATGATGGAATAAAGAGAGGATCAGGGATATTTTAATGTGACAAGACTAAAATCCTCTGGACCTCCTGGCCTCCCTCCCGGCCTGCCCTCCGCCGATGAATACAGAAGTTCCTTTACAATCAAGAATAAAGTGAGACCGATAAGGTCAACTAGAACATCGATATCGCCAAGTGAATAGACCCAATATGGCCGAAGACTATGATCCATGTTGCTTAAGGTTATTATAGATAACGACAGCGGGTCGCAAATGCAATTTTGGGGGGTGACGTATATAGACATCTCCACCAAACTCTGTTTGGAAACTTTAGCTAACAGAGGAAACAAATTTATCCTGGCAGAACGAAATATGAGACCCCTTTCAGGGATGAATGTTTAATTAGTTTTTTTCTATTTATCTATTGGTTAAAAGTTTCGGGTCATTCGAGATAAACTTTGTTTGGCAGAGAACATATGACTTAAACCAAAAACTTACGCAATAAGTGAACATTTTCTCTTTTTAATTATAGTCAATTACTACCAATTCACGTCAATATAAATGTAACAAAACGAATTGCATGATATAATTTACACAGAAAAATATTTAAAAAACTCGGTATTTTACTTTCTGGTTAAACCGTGTTTGTCTAGTTCAACTCGGACTGGCCACAGCGAGGATAAATGTCTTCAGTTCGATTACTTACGTTGACTGGTTGAATGTTTGGACAAGTTGTAGGAGTAGGACTTATCCACGCCGAATCCAACAGGCCTACTGGCCGCCGTAAAACACATCAAGGTATTTGCTCCAGCTGGCACGCCTTCCTGTCGAACTCTTTTTTCACTATGCAAAACGCAACCAAGGGGAACAGTGCTATCTTTGTCTGTGGTGTTTTTCCTCATCCCTGGCATCAAAGGATATGCAGTGAACAATGGCTTTAAAAGAGTAGTGCTCCCTTCGTCTTTGGTGCCGTTGCGAAGAGAATTTCTCCATGAAGGTTTAGGGTTTGATGATGCAGTTGACTCGCTCTTCATAGTTTCTTCATCCTGAGATATCTGTGATGAGACAAGCCATCTGTACTCTGGTACGTTGGATGAACGTTTCAAAACGCTTCGAGACTGATGTTGAAATTTATCGGACGAGGACAACTTCTCTGGAGTTTTCGAACTGTGGTTCGGAGCGCAGCTATCCTCGTCGCTTCTTGGACATTTTTCTTCATTTTCCACTGAACCGCCATGCTCTTTCCGCTCCCTTACGTTTTTAGCATTTGTTTTTGACGCATAGATTGCCGTTTGGTCCTTTATCGATGCTACTTTCGAGTTGAACGAGCCCATTCTGTATCGGACTGTTAACAGCTCAGGGCGGACTTGTGTTATGGCACTTGGTAATTCTCTGTATGTGGAGTAATTATCATCCCTTTGAGATACCGTCCACGTGTTTGATTACTGCATAAACGCTTTTGAGATGAGCGCAAATTAAAAGGTTCTTCCGACGTCAAACTGCTCCAAATTGTTATTTTGCATCGGTAAACATAAGCTCAATAGAACGGTAACTAAGTTTAATTTGTGCACGATAATGAACTAGACAGAGATGTTTTTCGGTCTTGTCACGAGCGTAGAACAGAAAATAATTCTGAGTACTCATGAGGAATAGACCTTCAGACCTTCGGATACCATGAAGAAAAAAATCATTACATCCCCCCCAAACAACAACAGCAACTTCCTCCAACCTTGGGCTAAGTTTTGTAATGTCCACCAAAGCAATAATACGAAAAAAGAAAACAACTTTTGAAATAACAATGATAATCGAGAAAATTTGCTGATTCATGTAACTGGAGAAGATATTATATCAAGAAATTGGAATTTTTAAGGAATGATCATGAAAAGAACTCTCCGCTCTACTTCATGACGTAGTTCAATTTGCTGCGTAAGAGGGGTGTTAGCGTCGGCGAGTTCAGAAGTAGACAGCGCTGCGCAACTTTGCGCGACATGCTTTTATTGGGGATAGAATCATGATCAGTTCTTTAGCTGTTTCAGATAAGCAAATACTTGTGTAGCCTGCCACGAACTAGGTAATAAAACTGTTTAATGCAACTGAATTGGCGTTACCAGCAAGAGCCGTATGAGAAATCGTACTACTGGTGCTATGCATGTCCACGATACGAAAAAGGGTACGAGATAGATTCTGGAAATGAAACGCAATGTAAGGCGCATAAATTCAACCATTACGAGAGAGTCATTTCGTGAGACCAGATGTGCCCTTCCCTGACAGTTTGCTGCACATGATTGTCCCAGTTTCGTACCATTTTCCATACTGATTCGCCATAAAGACGTTAACTTTCAGCCTTTGGAAATGGCCTAAATAGTAAGCAGGGAGAACGACACAAGATTTCTATCAGCGGGGTCTTTGCACCTTGCCCAGTTCATTAACTCGGTCATAATCTCCAACATAGGGTGAGTGCAGGCGATTTGCAATTAATCAGGCAAGATTCCACCACTATCTGGGACTTTCTAAAATTAAAATTGTAGATTTCGCGGTACGAGCATCATTGGTGGAAAACAAAGAGTCACTGTCAAGGGTTGTTTCAGAATGCCAGTTCTGATCACTGGAGATGGAAAGTACTGACTTAAATAAACGATTAAATGATGAAGCGAAAGACGTCACATTTACAACGTAAATCTTTTTATTTTAGAGCTGAGCTAGTTCATTTAGTTATTTTCGATCAAAGTAAATACTTGAGAGTGAAAGTCACTTTCGTTAGGATAACATCAGAATTTTTGTTTGTTTGATATAAATAAACAAGATACCGTTCGTGTTTATTTTTCTGTTCATTCATGCATCAGATTAAAAAAAAATTGCTTCACAACACATGTGCAACTTACAATTAAATGAACTTAAAAGTACCTTTTAAACATTACATACAAACAATTTATTCAAAGAAATTGAACCGATATTTTTGCCTTCCTCCGTGTTACTTTGAAGTTTTAAAATTGGATCTAGACCTCAGCACTCGTACTCAACCCTTTCATATACATTAGCGCGTTAAGTTCGCACTTTTCTATGGAAACATACACTTTCTCTCTTCATTTTTCTCCTTTGTGGTGCGAACTGTCTGCCATGGACTAGAAGAATCATTTTGGTGAGAAATTTGCTTCTCGATTACACCAAACCCGACTGGTAGATTTCCACCACGGGATGAAGAAGCGTCTCCGTTATTTGCCTGTTTTGTGCTGCTATTCCCTGTCTTCTCGTAACTATTGACGCATGTTTTGGGATGTTTGGTCAGATTACTGTTGTTCGCTTCAATGGCTGAACAAGAAGCGTTGTTTTGCTGTTTTCGTTTCATACTGGTTGATGGTAACTCAATAGGCTGTTGCCAGGAATTCAGATATTTTGCATGACTGTATTTCCGAATGCAATTGGTATTTCGTGTCTCTTTTTGCCGCTTGCCCTTTGCTTTCAGATCTTTTGTTGTGGTGTTCAAAACAACTGGTGACGAAGCTAGCCATGAAAATGATTGACCCACCTTCGGAGCCCCTTGTTGTTCATGGTTTGTGGCAGTTGTGTTTGATTCCGTGGCTCTATTCGTGGCGTCTGTTTGTCCTGAAGCTGGGGAGTTCTCGCATGTTTCACCATTATTAGTTATCGAGTGATGTTCGTCCTCGATTCCTCGACTCGTTTCTTCTTGGGACGTTTTGCGAAAATTGCCACCATCACGAATCAATCGCATTTTGGTGCTAAATGATCCCATTTTTTGCAATTCTTTCAACTGCGATTGAATTTTGTTATCTAAGTAATTCTGAGTAATGATTTGAACCAAACAGATCTTTTGACGCAAACTGACAAATGACGTCACTTTACAGGACGGGTGATTTCATAGCCTCGATTTTAGTCCCTCGCTATCCTTCCACTAGAGAGTGACTCCAAAATTTAAGAAACTGGGTTCAAGAGAGGACAGAATTCTGACTCAGAATTGACAGCTCAGCTTAGTTAAGTACTGAGCTACCTCAAAAATTATCTGCGTAGCCCTAACACTGGCCACTGATTGATAGGTTCGGTTTAAAAGATCAAGTGCTCCGACTACCCAGCCCTACGGAGATACTGGCATGAGCCTCGGCACGTGACTGCTTGAGAACAGAAGAGTGACGAAAAATGTTGATTGCACTGGTCACGCTGTTGAACATCATTTACTTTCAAAATATAATTTTATCGTTACTCTTTTGGATGATTTACCCACAGCACCTACGAACCCTTTCTTTTTGAAAGCTGGTTAACTGACTCAGATCAGATTCCTCTCAAATAACCTCTGGTGCCTTATAGACGAATTATTCACAACGTACACGTAACCAACAAAATGAAGAGATCAGCCTGGCATTGCCAACAGACGGAAAATGACATTAAAACTGACGAACGCCTTCCTGAATCTTATGTCACATAGCATTACAGCAAACTAACTAATCGATTTTCAGTCTTGTCGTTTCACCTTTGAACGTCGACTGACACAATTCTCTCCGACTCTAATGATGACCTCTGCTCACTTCGAAATCTCAGTAAGTTTTCTTTCACCCTTTAACTGCCAAGATGTGATCATTTAATTCTCCTATCTAGCCGTTATGCATTTTCTTGTAAATTAGTTACGAAAATTTGGTGTTAGATCAAGAGAACAACTGTTACCTGATAGGTTCGAGTATTCTCATTACCTGTTGGCTGGATAATGTATGCGTATCAGAGGGAGAGATTACATATTAATCACTTCTGGGAGCTTAAGGGTTCCGAGCCATGGCTACAGGACTGCACCGACCTAAAAGTTTACCCTACTCTACAAACCACCACTCAAAAATTCAGAAAAAGCGATTTGACAACAGATCTCTTTCTCAATCACAACTTAAAGCTGTTTTTTTAATGACCCTTATAAAATTTCTCTTAAGATAACCTTTAATTGTTTAAAGAGTTGATCGTTTTTATCATCGAGCCACTTCTTATTTCCATATATTTGCTCGTTGAAATGATCGTAAATTCAAAGTTCTATCCAGCTACGTCGTAAGTTGGTAACCGAAAGTAGGAGACTGGAAGTTACTAAGCTTGCAGTTTAAGTCCACAGATTTTTCAGAGCAATAACTTACGACAGGTCTATCTTCTGAAAAAACCTACATAATCACGTGAATCCACTGGTATCAACTGGATATTCCCATCATTCAAGATTAAAAGATGTAAAAATATAGTGCTTTTGTCTCCAAAACAATTGACGTTGACTTAAGTTCCATATAATGAGAAGCGGGTGGAGAGGGAGGATGAAGTGTGGGTCTCAATGGACCTTCACCACCCCCGTAAGGAGCACTGCGGCTAAGTTTAAGGAGCTCGATCGCTTTCCATCCGGCCAAAAATTTGATGCGCCCGGCCCGAAATTCAAGGGAACAAGAAAGATTTCGGCATAATTTTATGAAAATTCAGGAAAACGTATGGCGCATTGCTCGTTTCCGGGAATAAAAAATTTTCGGAAATATTTTTCCATTGGATTTTTTCTTGGTGCTAGTTTTTTCGGCTACTGTCTTGAAACGAATGATTTAAAAGTTCTTGGACCTGCTCTCTTTGGCCATCAAGATCTCCCTCAGCTCAGGGAAAGGGACTTTGTTGGATGGAAAGCGCCCCTAATACTTAACAAAGCTTGTTCACAAAGATTACTACCTATGGCTGTATACGTGTGTTGTAATTGTGCTTGTAATTCCTCTTTACTTCGTTAATACTGAGGAATGTAACTGGCATTGAATGACCTGTTGGATACATCTATATGTTAGGTGATAATATCTCCACCTCAACAAAACTCCTACTATCGAAATTTATGTAACGATTCAGTAGTGTTCAGCATACATTTAAGTGGATCACAAAGCATTGTAGAGATAAACCTTTCCAAAAAAAATCACACTCCTAGAGCACATAAGCGGAAATAGCTCTTGCAAAGTGGCAAAGACAAATGGAGAGCCACGGTAAATTCAAACTACTGAATCCGAATTATTCGGGATTTCTACGCTGCCTCATACGCCTACTCTATGAGAAACCTAGTTCTAATTCCTTCAGCCAAGAGCTTTTATTTCTAAGCCGGAACGCTTATCCTTTCCAAGGGAACTCCTGCGGCACTATTTTACTATCATAGCAACAATCTAAGTTACTTTTCTACATTAGTATCTGCTGCAAGTTCAGCAGCCACTCCTTGATCATTGGAAGATTTTTCCTCTTGTATTGAAGCTTTAACACCATCTTTTCCAGAAGCTGTTTCACTGTTCATTACGACTGATTTTCCACTTTGCATAACATCTGCTTGTTGATTTGACGCAATAATAAACGGCGAAACTTCCGATTCCTGAGCAACCGGAGGTGTATCACCTTCCGTCACATCATGTGTTGATACAAACCTTGTGTCACTATTTTCTGTTGGTGCCTCGATCTCTGTGGCAACAGATACACGCACCATTGTGACGTCACTAGGCTCAGGACTCATGGGATCAACTGTTACGTCATCTTGCTCTGAACCTCTGATTTCCTCCTCGCCTTGCGCTTCATCTGACGTAGCTGTCATGCCTTCGCTAGTCATGCAATATTTTTCTGGGTTAAGCTGATCAGTTTCCATCGATTCAGAAACAGGTTCTGTACGTTTAGAGTCGTCTCCTTGCCCCGAAATGTTTGCTAATTCATTAGTAAGAGTATTGACATCATCAACATTACTCTTAATCTTACTTTGGTTGCTTTCAATGTGACTTACATCTTGATTTGTTTCCATATTTTCGTTTTCCTGGTCTGTAACACGCACCACCTCTGTTTCATCAGCTGTCACGCGCGTCATTTCCGCTTCCTCTACCGTTCCTCTCACTTCATCTGTTTTCGGTAAAGCCATGCTCACCTCTACTGTTTCGACCCTTCCATCACTCCTAAGCTGTGTAGTGCTTTCTTGTTCTACTTGTGGCTGATCCACATCAATAGCATCCTGTGCTGCAGCAGGACTCTCCACAAGCATTTCTTGCATATTTTCCTCCTTTTCCACATCTCCCTGGGTGTCCATGGCCTCTGAAGGCAGATTTATTTCTTCTTCCACATCTTTAACATTCTCCCCTTGCCCGGGTCGCGGTTGCTGTTGTTCCAACACAGTAGTAGAGCTAGAGGTGTTTGTCTGAGAAGATCGGGGATCGGTCAGTAGGATCCTTGATGGAGATGTCTATGGAAAAAGATGATAAACATCAAAACTTAAAAAACCACATTCCTATGATTTACTAAGTTGATCTCAGTGCTGGCTGCCTTGACGCGCAGTTGACACCCGCCTCTATTACCCTGCCCCCATTACCCCGCCCCCTAAAAAAAAACAGCCAACTACATGTTTTTGGGCAGGGCATTCACTGATTAAAGTTCTAGCCAGTATAAAATCCTTAATATTAAATGCATCTTAACTACCATGTAATTAAATCTGCGAATATAACAATCTAAGAGATAGGGACATAATGCATGATACACTAGGAGAAAGATGGCCGATGTATCAAGGATGGGAGGGGGCCCTTTCATCAATCTCAACAGAAGATATTACCTCAGCAGTTTGTTTCTGAGCTGATTGCGCACCAGCAAGAGTCCGTCCCTGGCCTGAAAATGCCATCCGAGCATGGGATGTATCTCTTGGTGCAATGGCGCCACTGAAGCTTGCCTCGCTAAACAGACCCTTCCCACCCGTACCACTGCTGCTGCTCGTTTCCTCTACAGGTGCTTGACTTGAACGAGAGTGAGCCTGCAATAATGTTTCGTCGTCCAGTGGTTGCACTTGGATGTGCCGTTTACCAAGACACAGGTCCAATCGATCTTTTTCAGCATTGTAAGCAAACACCTTCATTTGTAATGAGAAAAAATAGACAATAACTGTGAAACATAATGCTTTTCAATCAGCGACGCAGACATGCATGTATATGTCATCAAAAGGAAACTTTCCCTTGCACTGCTCTAAAGACCTTCCCCATAACAGTAGTAACCTACCGAGCTGCAAGTAAAGGAACCCCGTAACAAAGGTAGCAACAGCACCCCATTAAATGCACAAAATAAGAGCCGAAAACAATTAAGAATAACTTGCTCACTACTAGTGATTACTTTGCTTTGTTTTGTCTTGGTTTTTAATAAGATAAAAGTACATGTATTCGGTGAGTAGGAAGCAAAATGCATGATATATACTTTGGTGATTCCTAGATACTACAAATTGCATGGCTATTGTCAAAACATGAACAAGTCTTAATAAGATGTGTGTCCCCTTGAGGACACTAGTTAGACATCACCCAACCAAGATTTCAAAAATCATGAGTTAAACTCCCATTTAGAAGACCCAGAAATTTTCTTTCAGGATATTTAGAGTGGAATGTTTCAACTTTTTCCATGAATTCATCTTCCTCTCATTCTCTTAAACACATAACATTGTTCTGAAACTTTACTGATTCATCAAAACTGATATCAGCATTAGTTTGGACTTGAGAAGAAAATTTGGATCAATGTCAGTGTCTCAGCAACTGTGCACCTACACACCCCTCCCCCCAACCCAATAACAGTCAAAAGATAACAAGTAAGGGTCAATGTTGGGTTAGGGGAGGGGAGGGGAGGGGAGGGGTAGGGATGCAGTTGCTCAGATACTGACATTGATCTTAAATTTTTTACTATAGATTTGACTTAACCCTCCAACTCCCAGAATTGATGAACATGTAACTTCTCCCTAAGGTATCCATACATTGTCTGGCAAACAGGTAGTGAGAATACTCAAACTCATCAGGTACAACTTATTGTCTTGATTGAGTACCAAATTCTCATGACCAATTTACAAGGAAATGTGTAGTAGCTTAAAGGGGGAATTAACAATCAGATCTTGGGAGCTAAAGTTTAAAATCACTGACCTTGTTTGGAAAGAAGGATAAAGTACAATGTTGATTTGGCTTAAGCTGACCCAGATCATTCATGACCTTGTTATAAAAATACCCTCCTTTGTCAAACATTTCATAACAGTTCTGTACTGCTTCCCACATATCACCACCAGCAAGTGTACCAAGAGCCACTAGGGCTGATGCCATGGCAGCTGTGTTTTCAGCTGAAAGTAGTAAAACAACAACAAAAAATGAATCACAATTACTTTATCGAATTATCACTCCTAAAATTTAGTGTTACAACAAGACCAAATTCAATATTTATTTCCATCTGTTTGACAATCTATTGTTTAACAGTTACAGTGCAGTACATTTGCATTGCAAGTGAATATACTAGTACATTCAAGTATCAATATGATATACACAAAATATGAATATACATGTAAAAATTATGAGCATATAGTGTGCACAAGTGCAAAGTTGTAACATGAGTGCAAACTACAAATAGTGCATGCCAAAGATACATCTGTCTTGACTTAATCTGTAAGGCTTTTCTCATGAAAATTATTAACAAAATGATTTCTCATGCACCTTCCTATGAACAAGAACTTGTAAAAATTTTCAAAGACTGTAAATTGCCCTACAGGCTCATGCAATTTTGATGTCTTTGTAAAATTTACTCATGGTCATCATCATTGCATGCAAAATCATGTCGTTACCTATACTTATTTGCAAGGAAATGTGTAGCAGCTGGAGAAGAGAGTTAACAATCAGATCTTGGGTCAGATAGTGTTATACATGTACCTTGTGCCTGTCCTTCTTCCCCAATCTCTCTTGTTGTAGGTGTAACTCCCTCACCCCCCTCGTTTTTTACTTCTGACATAACAACATCAGGAGGGTGCTCCTCAGGGACAACAGGCTTTAAGTGTTCCACCATCACACGGTCACCATGCTGCAAGGGAACAGGGTCATCCACATGACCTTCATCAGGAGGGTGCAGTTCACGGGGTGGAAATCCATACCTGAGAAAAATTATAAAACAGAGACATTTGAGAGAACAGCCTAAAAAGAGCAGGAACGGTTACATGTCTACTACACATGCACATGTTAGGACAGTGGAGTTCATATGATAGAAATCCATACCTGGATATTAAAATGTTACGAGGAATCCGTGAGACTACAGATCAGAAACACTTGTCATGTACAAACCTTCGTGAAGTACTGGCTCCATGAAGCTCACCATGCAAATTCACTGAAGCTCAATAGTGAAGCATTGGGGCAGAACAGCTATAGAGTACAATTCCTTTGGGAGGAGTCAAAATCTTTTCTCTGTCTTATGCTTATGGCAAAATGAAAACACTTTTCTTTCACAACCAAAATAAAAAATTAACCTTTTTCCAAATTCAGACCCACTTATTTTAAGCCACCGTTTTGAGATTGGCAGCTTTGAGAAAAAGTCAGCCAGGGATCTGTGCACATAGCTTTACAAGTAATACCTTAAATCCCAAACAACATTTTTTACCTGATTCGCAGCTCTGTGTGAGGAATACCAAGTTCTTTTTCAATCAAAAGTAGAAGCTGTTGGAAAGTCGTGTCCATGGCAAGTGTCAACATGCTCTGTTTTCCATCTGATGTGGACAGTCGCACTTTCTTCTCTGTTCGTTTCACAACTGGTTGGGTCTCGTTCCCTTTAGCAGGGCTTGTTTGCTGGGCAGATTGTTGAGGTTTGACACTTGTCTGTATACATGCACGAGTGAGCTATTCATCAGTCATGTTACTATTAATAGGTATACAACATTTTTTATAGTGCCTTTTGGTAAAAAGATAAGGGTTAGCCTAGCATCTAATTTCTCCTTACAGTATCAGCCCTGAATCACATATAAAGGTCATGAGAATAAAGGAAATGATCATCAACTAAAGATGCTCTTGATTGTTAAAACAATTCTCCTTGTCAATGCCTTAGGAAATGTATGGACACCAGTATAGAGAATATGCATACTGATTGGCATAACGGGCGAAAACAAGTATTTTCCATAATCAGAGAGGTAAATGTAGCATTGTTTACCTGCTGTTTTTGCACTTTAGCTTCTTTGTTTGCTGTTTTCTTTGTGCCTTCTCCACTTCTTCTCTTCTGCATAACAGAAGCATGGTGTTCTGTACGTGTCTTTAACACTCTCTCTGTGTCGCTCATGGTTAGTTCTTCTTTATGAAAAGTCTTCTTCTTTTCTCCAGTCAGAATAATCTTACTTGGTGAGTAGGAGCTAACACTGCTGACATCTTGATCACTGTTTGCGCCAGAGGCATTTTGTGAAGTAATGGAAGGCCGTGCTCCTTTAGGTGTTAATAAAAACAAAAGTTGAAAAATTGTAAATCAAAAAACATCAGGACAAACAAATCATATTTGTAAACCATGTAATGGCAATACAGATTTTAGCCTTTTAATCCTTTAACTCCCAAGATCAAATTATTAATTCAACCCTCAAGCTGCTACACATTTCCTTGTACAGTAGTCATGAGAATTTGGTGTTAGATCAAGATAACAACTAGCTGATAAGTTTGAATATTCTTATTACTTATTTGCTGGATAATGTAAGGATATTATAGGGAGAAGTTTCATGTTGATCACTTCTGGGAGTTAAAGGGTTAAAGCTGAATAGATTGATGTTCTCAGTTTACTACAAGTGGATTTCAACCCTTAATAATGTGAATCTATATTCAAATCAGCACAGCAAACCTTTGTTTTCTCCTTCCTTTCTTGCTGTTTGTCGCAAAATTATGTCTACCACTTTCTGTACAAGTCTCTCACTGCCAAATTCACCAGGAAAGTGTTTCTGCACCAGCTTTGATGCAACATCATACACATTGGAATTGAGAGATGGGTCCAGTTCATATTGGAACCAAAACACAGTGTCTTTCACAGTTGTCCCATTCCACTCCAAGCTTATTGGGAAACTAATAGCAGAGAAAGAAACAATAAAATATATCTCACCGTTAGAAGGTGAGAGATTTGACATTTTGAAAAGGCTGCTGCATTTAAAGATTTCAATCATTAGACCTTCATTCTGAAAAAGGGCTAACAGTAGAAAGATCAGTTAATCAAAAATTTGCTTTGGCTGCCATCATTACATGTACATGCCACTTGCCTGCTACTAAAACACCACAGTTTTGTTAAAAACTAAAACACTGCATTTTTAGTAATGGAATATAGATTTACATAATGACATCTTCCCTTTCACAAAAACACTTCCTTGTAACCCATTAACTCCCAGATCTCATCAATAAATCTCCTTGCTGTCTACCATACAACTGTCGTGATGTTAGTGTGGAAAAATTGGTATTGGTAATAATGTCTTAATTCACTTGGATTTTAATCTCATCTCTTGTCTGTTTGATTTTGTATTGTTATTGTATGGAGAAATTCTGTCTCCGTAACTCATGAAAGTAAAGGGATTAAAAAGTATAAAAGCACTTTCTTTTACAGGAAAATTCAAGTATAATGACAGAAAAAAGGTGACATCATGCTCCAAATGAAAGATCACCATTGACAATTTCAAATAAAAAGTATTCATGGTTAAATCCAGCCATGGTACATTACAACATCATCATGTAAGTATTATAAGTAATAATGTGTATATTCAAATAAAAATTTAAGGAAAAAAAAAATATATTATAATTATATCAATTGCTAATCAAAATATAGTCCAAACAAAATATGCCATATTCAATTAACATCCATTTCATACTTATTTCATTTTATGATACAAATGACCTATACATGATTTGTGCACAAATTCTACATCTTTATAGCACACTGGGACTTGCTGCACCTCTCAGGGTTGTTATCATATTCCCTTCCATTCCAGAAATGCTTGAATCCACATCCACAGCGACTGTTACCTTCGACCGGTGTTGTTGTGCGATCACCATTAACGTAGACTGCAGTTCCATCCGACTTGACTCGGCGCAAGGCACCATGGCAGAGATGGCACTCAAGCAAAGTTGAATTCTGTAGACAGTGACTTATATCAGTTAATAAATTCTGTTGACCTACATCTTTGTAGTTGTCTTTCTTACCATAAACTTTGTAGCTGATCTTTGATGTTCAATTATCAAGCAAAATAAATAGATGTCCTTGAACAATAAGCTAGTTATTGTAACATCATAGTGCATCATCATTGTCACACAATGGCTTCACTATTTTATCACAATAATTGTATTTTTATTTCACACTGTTTATTTCTCATGAGACTACCATTTAAGCAAGGTCACACTCATCCCTCCCAGAATACCTCTCACTCTTTTTCTTTAGGGTTTCAACATATCTATCCCCATCACAAAGACATACTCTAATTTTCTAACATCATGCAATACAACATCAGAACAAGTGAGTGTTCCACAACACAAAACAAGGAAGTAATGGCTGTATCATGCCATGGCAAACTTTGTTCCTTACTCTACACAAATCATTTGTTACACATTCACAGGAAGCCAAGAGCCAAGATGTCATAATACATTCACAAAGAAAGAACAGACAAAAAGCTTTATATCAAGAAGGTAATGCACATCTACCTTGTATTTAACTGCCACCAATGAGTTCCGTTCTGCATCAAAAACACAAACCAGTTCATAAGCAGGAAAAGAATAGCTAAGGCCCTCCTCTAGGGGTCCATGAGTTTTTACAGCTATTTCATAGAGTTCTCCTCCTGGTTTAAGATCATCAGAGGAAACATCAGAATGTACTTCACACAATGCATTGCAAGACAGACATCGATGGAGACGACCATCAGCAATAGCTGATTTGGCTGCCACAGTAACATTTTCTGGTTTAACACCCACCATTCCAGATGGTTTGTAAACAAATTGGTGCACTTCAGTGACCAGCTGTGCACTAATATTGTTTTTTTTCACAAAAAGTTCATCCATTGCTTTAACAAGTCTTTGTATATATTTTTCTTGAAGGCAGCGGTCTCCACCAATGAGACAGTGACCATCTTTGTCAAATTCAACATACGTCTTGACCACCTCATTGGGTATACCCCAGGCCTTAGGAATCAACCAATGTGGAAGCCTGGGCAAAGGTCTTCCTTTTATTCCAACAAGAGGAATGAAATGATTACGTCCTGGGCTACTCCAAGCAACTGCCAGTGGTTTGTTGAGCAAGTTGTCTTTGCTTTTGCACAAGTCTTCTGGGATCAAAGCAGGAAGAAATATTCCAGTGTAATCACCACTAGATTGCATTCCTGTGACACTGTCAAGGAGAATGATAGGCCTGTGCAGCACATTCGCAAGGCCAAAGAGATGAATATTTCTTAACCCCAGCCCTTCGGCAGAGGTTGGAGGGGGTTCAAAATAAGGGTCAGCCTCAGCAATAATATCCTTCCATTCATCATCATGGATGAAGTCTCTAAACAACCCTTTGTATTTGTGCAATTCCGTTTGCAAATGCCTCTTTAGGTTTGCTCTGAGTGCGTGCCAGAAGATTTCTCTTCCAACAAGGGCGCGAGAGATGGCATGAACCAAACAATGGCCGTCCCCATCAACATGAACTGGGACAAGTCGTTCTTCGTTATCATTGACAACTTTAATGGCCTGTAGTGTTTGCTCGAGATATGACTGTGATCCCGTATTATCCCGTCCATAGCCAGCTGTGTCCACGTGTTCTAATTCAATTTGAAATGCGCGATCTCCAAGCAGAGCGCAATCGAAGATGTCTCCTTGTCCCATTTCCCTCAACAGTTTTCCTTCACCGGTTCGTTTATCCATACCATAAGTCGTCAACAGCGGTGACAAGAGTTTACAGTGATAGTTTGAATATCCCTTAACCTTCACCAGATCTGGTGTTGTCTTAGAGGAAGTATGACCAAGTAACACTGAACGCAGAAGACTGCGAAGAGCAATCTCTGGGTCTTGGATATCTTCTAAGTTGAATAGGCTGTCTTTCGCGTGGTGTTGCCCGCATCCCGTACACTCTACACTCGAAGAAGCATAAGATGGAAAATAAAGTTTTGTGCGACACTCAGGGTCCGGGCAGATCCCACTGTACACTCTAAAGCCTCGCCACATTATACACAGAAACAACCACTACTCGCTTCCGTTTTCTCTCTCTTACTTCTTTGTTGACCTTGCGCATGGCAAGAGGAGGCCTGGTAACCAGTTGGAGGAGGAATAGCATTGACGACGTTGTCCGATCCGAATAATACTTTTTTCAGATTGAAAAAAAAATTTAATCGATAATAATAATAATAATGATAATAATAATAATAATATGATTTTCGAGATGGGTCGGCGAAAATGCATAGTACTTGAACAAGAATGAAAATTCAAAGGCTTGAAAATTCAAATCCTCGATGTTAAACTAAGGCTAGAGGTATCGCCTCGGTTAGACATTCCACTGAGAAGCTTTGTTACCCTGAAAAAAATTCCCATGTTCCAAAATTAGATGGCCTTTTCAAACGCAAGGAAGTCGGGGTTGGAAATGGATTCACCTGACCTTCGAGACGCGCGACTCCTGCCTTTCTGAGCCCAATGATACATGAATGATTGAATTTTTCGAAAATCATGATTCATTTTCATCTCATCTCAATAATCTTTCTCTGTTAACTGCTTCCACCCCGAGAGGAATCATGTTTAAGGAATCATACGCTGGTTTCGCTGTGAGTGTTTGACCAACCTTGGCATTTGAATGTGAAATATTCTTTTAAAACAACTGAATAATAATCTCAAGGTGCTATATGAACACAGACAGACAGACAGATATGATTTAACAAGCTTTTCTGACACACTCTGCATCGATCTATCACTATAACGTGTGAATGAGAGACAAATCCTGACCGTCTTTGATATAAATTGGCAGACTGCAATTTTTCGTGTTAAAAAACTCAGTTGAAAACGTAAATGGGCCACCGTAAAGAGTTTAAAGGCTGACGTTTCGAGCATTAACCCTTAGTCAATTGCTCTGACTTTAACTCTTTACGGTGGCCCATTTACGTTTTCAACTGATTTGTTAACGCTAAATTACCTGTTCTATTCTCTCACCGACGCAGCACCACAATTTCCTTAGAAACTTACCCCCTTTATTCAGATTGCAGTTTTTTCTTGCCACTGAAATCTTGTTTCCGTGGTTATTTTACCCAGAGGCCACCCTGCTACCTTCGACTTGAATGTAAAGGATCAATGTAAGTGTCTGAGCAACTGCGCACCCACCCCTCCCCTGATCCAATATCAACCTTAGCCTTAGCTCAGTTGACTGTTGTTTGGTAATTTAGTGTTAACAACTGAGTTGAAAACATGACTTGGCCACCGTAAAGAGTAAAAAGCTAAAGTTTCGAGCATTAGCACTTCGTCGAAACGTCAGCTTTTTACCATTTACGGTGGCTACATTTACTAATGTACGTTTTCAACTCAATTGTTAACACTTAATTACCTGCTATACTCTCCCACAAGAAATATGGTATATTTTTTGAAATTCGGTCGTCCAATAAAGAAAGGCCTCACGAGTTTTGTCACGTAAGTTGGACAAAGAAAATGTCTGACTCCCCTTTCGAAGAATCGAACCCACTCCCCCGTTGCTCTACCACTGAGCGTTAGAGAGCTCGATGGAGAGTCAAGAAAAGCGTTCTGCTGTATTTCAAGTAGAAATGATCAGAAATGTGATTTCTTTGTGTTCACCAGGTTTTCGTCGATGGCTCGAGACTTTGGCTAATTTCGTTTGTTTCACTTTTCATGTGAATAATGTATCATTATTTATTTCAGCAGTAACTACAAAGTTGTCTGTTAGCCAAGAACCGTGAACCATCTGCACAACATGTCGGAGATGAACAAAAAATTATGAAAAATGGTTCCGCGTTTCCATCATCAGCCGTTGACAACTTACCCACTCCTTTTGTAAATAAACATGTGTATCAATGTGAGTATTAGCAAATTTACTCAGATACTGACATTGGTACCCGCTGTCCTCGTTTTTCCTTTGATTTCCACATCATTTATTGAGGAGAAATTTCAAAAGATAACTGTCTTTGTTCAAAATTTCGAGTTAGGTGGAGCTTCGGAGTATTAACGAGAGTCTGGTTCTTTGACCATAAATCTCTAGTCCTCAGTCGTTTAGTGCGCGAAGTGGAAGTAAAAGAAAGACGAAGACGAGTCATTCACGCGCGCAACGAAGGGGTAGACTGGCAGGCAGTAGGGAAAGTAGACAATACCTTTTTCGGTTTTTGCTTCTTACCAATTTCCACACGTCGTTCTTCAGAGATAAACTAACCGAAGACTTCAATAAAGGGGTAAGTCACAAAGATATTCTCAGAATCATTCGTCTACACTACGAAAGGAATGACAAAGATGCATCCAAACCAGTAGCTAGACACTCCCTAGTCATTCTAAGCCCATGGCAGCCCATTACAGCTTTTCCCTGGATAAAAAAAATAATCGTTCAAATCAGCACTCTTAATCCTCACGGCATCATCCGACGCTTTTCATCCAACTAATTTATTCATGTAAGCTTTACGTTACCGCGTTCACGCCATATTTTTCTGCAAAAAAAAACACACACAACCCACAATTCCTCCATTCGCTCCGAAGAAGCGCTAACGCTCAAAATATGAATGAATAAATGAATGAACTTTATCAAACGAGGTGCATATAAAAGTATGAAATAATAAACTAATGGCACTCAAAAAGAATTAGCTCAAAGAAAACAAAGAAAGATCGGTCTAGCAACTCTTTGCACTGGCCGATTTACACTATCAACTCAGTTGATAAACCAAATTATACCACAACAAGGGGAAGCACTAGTCTTGTCAGTGATTCTTTAACTGCATGACATGTTTACGTTTTTGACTTGTATCCTTTGTGACTAAGTCCAAAACGATCCGATGGAAAGTGAAGTGATCCACGCTTTTCTTGGGAAAGTGCCCATTCTTTGTAAGATGCCCTAGTTGTGTTAGTTTCGTAAGCAGTATTAAAGTGTTATGGTTACGTTCAGTTAGACGGTTTATGTCGTTCACATGGACGCCAGTACCAGGAACACTCCGTCAAAACATCCTCCTGCTTCGGCCATATTTTTTGTACAGTTGACTTTTGTACTTACTGACTTTCAAAACTCCTTCCAAATGCGATAAAACTAAAACAGTTATTAATGAATGCAGCTTTCAAATTACGACATTCACGAAAGAAATGTAGTCCTTAATTATTCCCTATCTGAGTTCGGCAGCAATGAAATAAGGTAAAGAAGTATTTTCGAGAGCAATTTAGTGAAAACAAGCACAAAAACTTTTTTCATAATCAAAAACATTTGAACGTTTGTGTCAACAGAATTTCATTTTCTGCGGATCTTCAAGAGTTCTTATCATTTTAATTTGCACGCAAAATATCTGATTGCTTGTTTATCATGGTCTGTGATCTATCGATTTGATGGCAGTCTTCTTCATTCTTTTTATACTTGATGTGTTCCCAGCCAATAAGTGTGCCAAACTTTTAGCATTCATGTTATTATCGAGAAATCGCACATTTTGCTTCATCACATCAGAGATGAACTCACCTGCGCGTTGTTCTGAAGTGTAATAACTGCGCTTTATTAAAGAAATATTTTAGTATAGCCACCAAAATTGAAACTATCGGTAGAATGCATATATGTCTGCTGGGCGCGGGCGTACTAATTCAACTTACAAAGTGGAATCGGTAATTAAAAGTACTGAAGTTTGAAATTGACTATCTTTAACGTCTCTTCTTAATTACTTTCTTGAGCTTTCATCCTGGAAAAGCTAAACATAAAACAGACATGGATTTATTTTTTTCAGCCTCACCTTAGCTTTTCTCTTAGCCTTTCTGTCTTGCTTGTTGTCCATCCATTACTAATATGCAAATTTTGAATTTGATTTGGCGCTTTTTTACAGAAGTTGAACACGCAACCAGGGGAACTGCAATCATTTTTGTTAGAATTCCTAACTTGCAATGCACTTTATCACTTGTGTTGTTTAGGGTGAAATATAATTCTAAATAAATTGTCATCATGTACTCTAGGCCGCTTAGAAAACAAACACGCAAACTGCATTCTTATTTGGATGGCATTTTAACAAAACCTGAAGTCAATTAGTATAATGATTATAGAGCCAGGTTAAAATATTGAAACATGATTGAGGTAAAAATTTAATATTTTGACTGAGACGGAAGAGCAAAAAATGTTTGGATAGACGTCCTGTTTTGCTGTTTAAAAAGAAGACAAAACAAGCGTGAAGTACAAAAGCAACTGAACTGTGAATTGCACAAACGAGTTAATATACCGAGTATTAAGGCTGAAATGGATAAGAAAAACGAGTGAAGTTTGTCAAGTAAACAGAAACAAATATGGTTTGTTTTAGTGCCTCAAAAGCATCTCGCGTTTTATTGAAAAACGAAAGGCCAGGGGAAACAGTTTGCCAGTAAATTTATACTCTCTTCTGCCGCGCTTAGCTTTGAAAATTGGCTTTTTTTTGTCGCCTTTGCCTTTGCTGCAGATGTATTTTGAGAAGCTCTGTTGACATATGACAGCTAAGGAGAAAAAGGCCGAATAAGCTAAACACCCACGCACTGCTAGACTGTATGCATTTTAGCTCAATTGCAACCATCTTAACAGTCCTACAGCCGCGAGGATGGTGCACGCTATTCCACGAAAAAGGTTTTATCAAAAAGAAATGCTTTTTTTGTAAGGGAAAAGCTTTCTGCTCTGAACACAAGCCGGTTTGTGCATGAGTAAGTAGAAATTGGTTATCCCCGAAGACTTTGCATGTGAGTTATCGAGATAGATATTCATTGCATTTTGGCGAGTGCTTTCGATGATGTGCGCAGGTGACCAAAATTTAGTTTCTTTTTTAGAAAGAAGATCTCGCTATCGCAAACTCAGCTTGAACCAGAGTTTAAATTCACAAAGTTTCTTTAGGCAGCACTGTTTTGTTCCACCGACGGATCATACCATTTTTAAGAGGTGCTGCAAGCTTAATCATTCAGATCTAATATCATTTACAGCGCTGGCTCGATACTGATCGAAACTTCGGTAAGCGTCGCACTTTCTTCTAAACTTGATAGTCTTGTCAGAATTTCTCAGTAATTTCAGTGCATTTTATCCGCCAAATTCGAAATTACCTTCAGCAAATTCTTTGGAGAGCTCAGACCTGCAAAAACAAAAGAAAACTGAAGCGATTCTTTTACATAATGACAATAAACTAAACACACCAGAAGTTATTATAGAACCAAGAGTCACCACGCGCGCAAAAAGGATTCAATGTTTTTGCTCCCGGGGCCTTCAACACGACCATAATTTTCCATCTACATGTGTTGAGCAAGTAAATAATTTGCGTTATCTGACTGAAAATATCAACAAAAAACCATCGCGGCAAAATTCAGCATTAATATTGCGAGTGTTAAACAGAAGTTGGCAAAATTTGCAAATGGTAGACTTTCCTCGAATTTTCTAGAATAAATTTTCGAAAGCCACTGCTTTGTCAATGAACAAGCTCTTGGTTCAATGGAGTTGAATCGATTAGATGTGGAAGCAGTGCTTACCCGAAGGGACACGCGTATCTCTGTAATCCTCAAGTAAAACAAATATAGCCGACAATCTGACAGGTTATAAGCTTAGAATGTTAGAGATTCGAAGCTTTTGTCTATTTCCAGGAATGAGGCATTATTATTCCGTTTTTGAGCTAAATTGCTCCTCCATTGACTCGTTGACTCGTTCATTCCGTTATTTCGGCTTCTCAGTTTTCGTGTCCAAAGAATACATTTATCCATTCATTGCAATAAAGCCGCAGCTCCGTAGGAGGCATTTTCTTTCGATGCTCCTTAAGGTAATTTTAATTGTCTAAAATATACTTCGCCTTAAACTATGATACAACCTTTCATTTTTGTTCATTGCCTGAGTAAGCAAAGTAGAGCCTTTATCGCTATACTCAGACGTCTCGACAAAATTTCATTCCTTGCCGGTCCTGTCTCTTGCGAAGACGTTTAACAGTTTGTTTAGGACTTCTCCCACTAAGATTCACTGCATAAGGAGTAGATCACTTGGTAGGGGACCCGACCAAAATGGGCTGACTTTAAAGGACTTTGTCAAGCGATGATGACAAATGCAACTTTTTTCAATAATTAGTCTATTCTCTCTCTTCTTTTTCGATAATTTCGTTGGCTATGATTATCATCTTTTCAGTCTTCTACTTTTCGTTTATCGAGCCTTAAAATACCTACAAAAACCGCAAAGCGATGGTTTTAGTTTTTAAAACGGCAGAGCATATCAGTGTATGTGCTCATGGAATTTTATCATAATCATTCCTACTGAGATTTCTCCCTGCTTGGCATTACTCTATCAATCCACTAAGGGCATAAATCAGTCCAGTCCTACTAAAACTGCTTTGCAAAACTTCCCGACGTTTTTACGATCTGTGCATGCAAACCTCGAACTACTTCAAATTAGTGTTCTTCAGCTGCTCTGCACATAAATAACATACTATTCTAGTTTTAAATTGAAAGGATAAAGCAGTCATCGTTCAGTTTCACCAAGAAACAAGACAAGACTCCCTATTCGCTTGTGGTCGGGAACAAATAAGCGGTCTACATATGCGGTCTACATATAGAGGACGAGCAAAGAGACGACTTCATCTTTTTCTCATGTTTCCCAGAAAACAGACCTTTATTTTTTCAGGTGATTCACTTAATGCGTTGAATGTTGTTATCTAGTCCATTCAAGAACTAAACATTTTGTCCAAATCGTACAAGTTTCCTCTCAGTGTCGGGAAAACAGGTTGACGCAAGGTACTCGTAGCACTGAGATAAGTTAGACAGTCTGTCATCATAATTTAACCTTTACGAAACTGAGACCATTCAATTTATCTTAATTTCAAGCTTATATCGATACGCTATCCATTACAGAGTAAGATTACTTCGCTATTCGTCTGTAGACTACCGAGTCTGTGATATGCGTAGCACGACTTTTAAACCGTTACCATAGAAGGGAAGAAATATTCTCGACGAGAATAGGAAATAAAGAAAAAATCTTTGAGAAACCTTAAAGTAGGACGCGAAGCGAGTGGCTATGAAACAAATAGTTAACTGTGGTCTACAAACAGTCATCTTTAGTTTTCACTCGTTTATTTTTGTCGAATTTGTTATGTTCGAATAACATTCATAACCTCACGGCGTTTTAAACAAACCGCAAAAAAAATGGCTAGCCTTAATGATGACAAAATTTGCAGTCTCTGGACCAGGTGGCTTGAACACATCATAAAAAAAATACAGAATTCTCGTTTACGGAGAGACACAAGTACGAGGTAGAAATCGGTGTTTCATCTATTTCAGCCTGATTAATTGTATCTTGTCATCTTTCTCCCACTCTCTCTGACTTTTCAAGTTTGTGGTTTAAATTGGACACCAATGTTTAAAGAAGACCTCTTTGCTGTAATATCATTAGCAACCCGAGAATTCATCCCTTAAGTTTATCCCTGCAAAAAAAGTAAATTTAGTTGAAAGTTATTTTAGTACTGGCGGAATTGCACAATACTCTGTGAGTAAGTTAAGTTCACTTCCTCCTTAATGGGACATTTCTCTTGAAAATGGCGGGAAATTGCCGGGGAATTTTCATCTGGATGTCGAAACACCGTCATTGTAATCTAAACCGTTTCCAAGAGATTACAAAAACTGAAAAAATTCCTCGCTATTTCTGGACAAAATGAACTGAAAAAGCAGCCTTTGTGTCGTAAAAATTTTGGCAGTAGAACTGCTTTCGACATATGCCGCATGCGGTGCAATATTAATCAGGCTTAACTTGTACTGAAATAAAATATATCAGTCAGATTGTGATCTATTTTTAGAGCCTCTCACATCTCATGAATAATATAGTCATTTTCTTTATTTTGAAGCGACTTGCGTGGGAGGTAAAACCCATGAAAATCGAGTAATAAAATTGAAGGAGTCTACGGTGAGAATTCTCTATTACAAATTTTGCCCTAAACTGCAGCTGTTTCGACAGAGACAAAAATGGATTTCGTCAAATAAGAAGAATTTTCTTCCACCATCAAAAAAAAATCGAACACAGTTATTTTTGGAAACTAAAAATAGCACTCAGCGTTGTCGGTGTTTCGTGTATAATGATTTGAATTTTATGCGCCGCTAACGGAGAAATACCCTACTCATCAGCGATACATTTTCTACTCTACTTGCTGTTTTCAATACAACGGCGATGAATACGTGATTTATCGATACAGTCTTGCAAAGTTCTTCTGTTTTGGAGTAAAAGGCCACATCGTATAAAATAATAAATATATGCAATTGTGCCTTTTCAGCAAGAGATGACTCGTTCAGATTTTTTCTTCAGCCAATTTGCTACTTTTAACAGTCATATGAAATCTAGGAAATACAGAACTAAGTTATGTGTCTGTCAGTTGAATATTCGTGGAATTATACTAAAAGATAAAGTTCGACTTCACAGTCATTTTAATTTCAAGCGCTGGCCAATAAAAAGCCAGAAATGATCAGACTAGCTAGCAACCTCCCACGCACTCTACTGTTAAGAAGCGAAAAAATTAGCATCTTAGCTGCTTTTTTATCAGGAGACACGCGGTAAATATATCTCAACGAACTCCCTCGCTTTTCTGCGGAGTTCAAATCTTATTTCAAGAGCAGTCCTCGTTAAAGAGGAAGCTATCTACGGAAATAGGGAAGTGCATTTTACATGATCCTAACATGGCGGCTATGACCGGCCTTCGGAAGGCTTTCACAGTAAGTTGACTCAGCGCCGGCGAAGATAGTAACATCGCTTAAGAAACCTTTATACCGGTGATTCTCCTTTCATAGGAGATTTCATTAACCTTTTTACGAAAACAGCTAATTTTCTGAACATGTATCAGAGATCCTTACGGAAAAAAATCAGTTTAGAAACGCTTTTTCAGAAACGCTTTGTCAGTTTTGGTAGACAAGCAGGTTTCACAAGCCGAAAACCAAGCATAGTACTGTTGATGAACATTGGTAAGGTAAGGATTGTTTTATTTTCTCTTGTCACAACTGAAGACTCTAAAACAAATTTCTTAGTTTGCCTAGTTTGTTAACTAAGCTGCTGAAGTACAACAGAGCCAAAAGACAACAGCATGAAAAATTACATAAGCATCAGGCTGCGTGGTCTTGAAACCGAGGTTGCACTAAGCCCATTGTACGTAGTATGTGATTGTCATAGCTTCTCTCAATATTGAACTTTCTCTCCACGCAGTAAAACTGACGGTCACCAGCGCTTACCAAGATATACTAATGTAACTTGATTTTCAACAATCAATGTGTAAATCGTTTCCTATTATAAAGGTATCGGATACAGAATTTTGATCGTCACATTTTACCTGAGACGACTGAAGCCGTTTTCCACCAGTTGATTCTGCTTGTTCTCTTCTCATGATGAAGGAAAGGGCTGTTGTGTTATGGAAGTAGGAGCTGAAACTGTTGGCCAAATGCGTCTGAAGTGAGTATAAACAGGATAAGACTTCTTCATATTACCACGGGAAAGGATGCTCTAACACAGGTAAAGCTAGTGAATGGCTTAAACAGTGATCTCTTCAATAGAAGAACGAATGTTAGGAGTATTCAAACTACAACTCTTCTCCAAGGGTTATCACTAATGAAATATACATCTTCCAAAAGGAAGATATATATTTAGTGAAGATCTAGCTGGAGCTGTGATGATAGCAGTCCAGTTAAGAAGTTATCCAACTGTTTTATTCACCAAGAAAGAGAGAGATTCAAGAACAACATAATTGCTTTCATTGCATTGCTTTGTTCAACGTTTAACGAAATGATGTGTTTTAAAAGGGAAAACATCGATTTAGATAGAGGAGAAATATCACTATTCAATAGTGAAAAGAGACCAAATGTTTTTGAGTCAGCCAAAACCAAATGAAAATGAAGTATCGATACTTTCCAACCCACACAAAACTTGAGCCGAGCACATCGACAATACATTGACAATTTTCATCCTCAAACTGATTTGTTCAAGGACAATTTAAAGGTCTCGCGAGACTTTCGTCAACATTAAATAGAAGATATTTATAAAAAGCAAAAGAAAATCTGAAAACTGAAAGTATACATTGAAGGGTTGCTAAATTTTCTGTAGATCAGTTCAGTTGAACTGTGACAAAAGCTTTTTCAATTTGTGTTTGATTCTTCTACGCATCGCGTTCTTTTATAATTCATTTTGTGAACTTAACACAAAGCTTCGAGTTGAGAAAAATCGAGAAATGGTCTACCGAAAATGAAATAGATATATTTTAGTCGTTTCCTCAGCGTTAGACTGTTTTTTTCTGCCACTTTACGGTAGATAAATTGGGTTTCACTCTACACAACTTGACGCGTTTAAAGCATGTCAAACCGTGTCGAAACTTGAATAAAGAATAGGCCTTTCTTCCCAAAATCTTGTGGTCGACAGCTTTACTGGGCAGTAAAAGACAACATTTAAGAACGTCATTCATGATGGTGCTAAGACTAAGTCAATATTACGTTTTCTATTTCGATTATAAATTTAATGTGGATGACTTTTATGATTACAAGGAATTAATGCACGAGATGAGAAAGTTACTTTTTAACCCCAAGAGAAATGAACAAAGTGTGTTCATATAAATTATTTCCAAGACATTGGATCAAATTCATGAAGTTATGACTTCGTTAGCGCTGGTTTTATCGCCAGAAAGTTCAACAAGCTATTTGAGACAGAATCACCCTTATGCGCCGTAGGAAGTTCTACGTTCGCTCACAAAATTTTGAGTCATAACAAATAGGTTACATTTGGAAAATATTTTTATATCTACAATTTCTGATTGATATTCCTTGAAACTTGTTTCAATGGCGTTTCCTTCTACAGGGGTCTACTTCTTAATAATATTGCGACTCGTTCTTTATTGTACGGTTAAGATGGTCATATATAATTGTACGTTTCCTTCATCTCAGTGGTAACTAAGAATTTAGAGCAAACAGTCCAACTTTGTTACCGCAAATGCTTTGCAGGACTTTTGCCAGATTTCTTGGGCTTGGTTCAGCTCTCTTCATATGGAGTTAAAAAATAGTAGAACATTATCATAGACAAGTTAACCAGCAGGAGAATTGTCGCCTGTAAAAATGTGAAAACGTTTACCCATAGATCGTGGACATGGGTAGCGTTTATGAGTCTAAATTTTACTTTTGTCTAGTTCTTGAATCGGAAGGCCATAAAAAGAGTATTCATCAGAATTTTGAACCGTTCGAATAGCAAAAAACCAAATCTGCAGGTATATATATATATTTTTTTTGCCTCCATCGCTAGCGTGTTTGAAAATGAATCGAACAAAACTCATCGGGTATCATTCATGTATTCAGTCCTTCTACGTTCCCAAGGCTTAGGCTTAGACTGGCCAGTGCTTTCCGGTATATTCTTTGCATTAAATTTCACTTTAACTGTCACAAAATAATCTTTCACTCCCTGTCTGTTCAAGCACAGTTCAGTTTGAACCAAACGGTCTAAAAGCAGGGCCGGCGACCCACTATCAAACCTGGTAACGAAGAGAACACATGCAGCTTTAGCTTCTAGTACGTGTATGGCAAGGATAGCTTCGTTCTCGCACATTTCTCTCAGTTTTTCTTCTTCTGTGGCTTATTAGAATTACCTCTGTCTCTTTATTTATCTTTTTATTGACATAACCAAAACTTTTAAGCCCTACGGAAAACATCTTATCATAAATTCATGTATGTACACACAGTGCGGGGGTGTTGACTGTCTTCTATGCTCCACCAATTTAAACAAGGCAGATGTTAAAGGTTTCTGATAAAAATTAAAATAATCCATCGAGGTCTGAATATTACCATACAAAAATTTATATTGAGGGATACTTCAGGAATAATTCCTTTCTACATATTCATCTCTAAGTGCATTGGTTGTCCAGTTGGATAACAAAATGAGAATTGATACAGGGTGCGAACTTTTAAATGTTTATAAGGAAATCCCGAAAAATCTAAATGAATTCCCAGAAAAATTATTTGAAGCCCATATGAATTTAAATTCTTGATAGAAATATATTGAATGACAGGTTTTCATGCACTCTTTTTCAAAGAGCGTCAATTCATTTTTAAATTGAAGCCATAAAAAATAATTTCGAGAAAACACGATCATTGTTCCTTTTCTGGAGAGGTGTTGCGGAGATATTATCTATCAGTGAGTACTTACGAAGATTATTTATCGGTGAGAATTTACTTATTTTTACGAAGTCTGTTCTGAATCAGACATAGGCTCTTTATGAAGGGCTGTTTTTGCATCTTTTTCTTGGGTAAGATGAATCATCCGTTTGGGAAATCGAAGTCAACATCGTATAACATTGAAATGATCTTTGTACGGGCGAGGTCAATTTAAACTGATCACAAGTGAAATACAAAACCCCTGAGGTAATTCTTTGTCCTATCTTTTAGCGTTTCAGGTATCTAAAGAGTACTTGGCAAGGACATTTGAAGACTGTTCAGCTCTCAGTTTTATCATGATGAAATTCTTCAATTACTCTCTTTATGCAGTGTGATTGGAGACTTTTATCGTGATCTGGAGCATTTGCACAAAGTCTGCAGCGATACAGAGACAACTTTGCTCAGATAGGGACTAAAATAACTGAATTTGCCTATATCAAAATACTGGAAAAAGCAATCATAAATAACTGAAGATAATTTGAATATTAAATACGATATATGGAAAAAGATAGATGAAATAACTTGTATTTTTTGCCTTTGAATGATACCAAAAACGTGGCTGATTCTTTCAGGGGAACTGCTATGAAAAAAAATTACCGCAAAAAATCTCCAAGTGATAAACCTAGTTATAAACTTTTTCGAGCTAGTCTCATTTTTTACTTCCTCAGTGTCATACGAAAAGTCTCTAGCGATCCACTCTTAATTACGACTCAGGCTTAGCCGTGTGCACGAGATGAATAAATAGTTGCATTTCATTTCATTTATTCAAAAATGAGTTATATTAAACACGAGTACAAATATACCAGTTTCGTTATTATTGCTGATCGCAATGATTAAGGCTGTTCATTAGTGAAGTTCGTTTTGCGCCTCTCTTTGTTGGACTGAAAATCTCTTAGTTCAGCTAGCACACCTTATTTGAACGAGTCAAGCGAATAAGCAAACAATTGGCCAACCAACCAACTAGAAAATCAAGCCGCTAAACAATCGTTGGGCCATCCATCCTTTCTATCGCCCACTGAAACATCGTTGAAATCAATCAAACTAACAGTACAAAACAATTTACATTACATCACGTAGCAAACAAACCGACCCTGAACCATCGAAAACACATCCCAAACTGCTGCAACTGACTTTTCACCAAACCACTTAACGAGCAAAAACATAAAAACAACTCAATGGTTAACCTTGGAGTTCGTGCTAACCTCTTCCTCCTCCTACCTCGCCCAACAACACAACAGATCACGTAAGCAAGCAAGGATACGGTACTTAATTAAATGTTTTACGGAAACTGTACGATTGACTTATAAATAGAATCTTGTGCGTCAAGGTCAGCCCGTTACGAAAAAGCGTCATAGTCTACCGTTAAAAATAAACTGTGAAGGAGTTTTTCTAGAGAGTCAATTAACCCTAACCCTTTTGTTCTTTTACTATCAAGTACACTTGAGTCAGTGATTTTGATAATAAACAGACTACATACCACTGGACTCTAAGGTTATATGATGACTTTATTTACCCTTCAAGTGGACTCAAGTATAAAATTAGTTATGTTGAAACTCGAAACTACTCGATCGACGTAGTTGCCAAAAGGTCGTCACTGAAACCAAATCTTTGTAAAGCCAACGATAAGTGAACATGTTAAATTATATCAAACACCTTTGTATGCCTGTGAACATCTCCGATATGCACTGAAAATCGACGGCATTGTAATGTAGCGTAACTAGAAGATATTGACAAGTTTAGCAGCCTCCTAACCTAACTTAAGAGAATACATTCAAGCGATCAAATTGCAGACAGAAACTACCGTAGTAGAAAACAACAAATAGAACGAACTTGAGCGACTTAAAGAACAAAGATCGTTTAAGTGAACCAAAACTCTTAACTCTAAAGCCATCTATAAAAATTTGTGAAAAACACCAGGCTTCCAAAGGCTCTAAAGCAACGAGATGAGAACTAAACACCTTCCTAAATACAACTGGTCCACCGAAAATAGACCGGTAAACCTTTCAAGGCGGTATGTTTCTAAATAAAACTGTGGTGCTGCGTCGGAGAGGGGTATCAGAAGATAATTTGGTTTTTTATCAGCTAAGTTGATGCTTGTAAATTTGCGACCGTAAAAAGTTTCCAAAGCTGGCGTTAGTTCTTCGTCAGAGCGAAAGATAAACCGATTAGTCATGGCCATCAGTTTGACCTTGACTCGATTTAATGACCACTTAAGGATTAGTTTACGACTGAAACTAAAAAAATAAAACAGGCCTTTCTGGAAATAGATGTTGTTATTTTAGCACAGAGATAATAAGAGCTATTTTTAAATTTCCTCGCTTGGGGCGGCCATAAAGAGTTATTTTTATATCGCTGCATTAGTCCCTGTAGTCTTGAGAAAAAGAAGTTCCTAAAATTGAGAGCGCCCTGGAGCATCTGTTCAAAGTTGGGATCGTAGAATTGAATTTTGAGCAATAAAAGTTTTATTCGTAGAGTGGTACTAATTTTGGCCGCCTTGTGATGCTTGGGATATAAAAGATAACCAAATTGGGCAAGAGAAGCGATTTCTCTTCACCTGCTGTTGCTGTTCTGTGATGTTCAGCTTGGAAAGATATCATTAAGTCTCCACTTTGATAAGTTGCTTGAAAGTATCTCTTTTCATCAAGGAATAGAGGGAAGGATGTATTGGATTCACATATCCTGAATAAGCTTTCTAATGCAACGAATAAAATACTATTAATCAGTAGCCCTAGGAGACTATTTTTCCAATTTGAAGCCCTCTCACTGTAATATATTTGACGGCAGTGACTAAGAGGACAAGAAAGAAAGATAAAGCTGAATTATGCGTGCAACCATCTTATCGAAAACGAAAGCATGGAGGAAAAGATACTTGCTTCATTGTTAGTGGCAGCTTTAAGTTCGGTTTTCATTTTTGTATCTTGAGCCTCAATTTTCATTCTTTATCGGTTTGACTACGTGCCCTTCTTCCACGCTTTTTTTTCAATTTAAATTAGTTTTTTTCTTGGTAGATTCATTCCAATTAGATCTTAGCATTTTGACTTGTTTTGAAAAGAAAAAAGAGTAACTGAATATTACTAAAACGTCAAAGGTCGCTTGTTTAAACAAAGCTTAACCCTTGGGCAAAACCGCACATTAATCATTACCAATTTTGGCCCAACGTTTCAAGTAAACATTGATTTTGGAGAATGTTGTTGAGAGGTCTTGTTTCTAACACTTGAACAATGCTAATTTACCCTTTTAAAAAACCCCTTACTAAAATCGAGGCATATTGATCATCTAAAACTGCGGCCTACGTTAGACGTCCATTGATCAATAGGCCCTAAAAATCAATAAGGTTTGAATTTTCTCGAAAAAACTTCACTTGTCTACTGCCAGGGATCGTAATTCAGTTTAAGAAATTATGACACACTTAGCTTTGAGTGAACTTTTGTTTTAATTTTCTTTTTCAACTGAATGAGGAATAAAGAATGTTAAAATTTCTATCAAAGAAAGTCTTACCTGGGGAAATATTCGAATCATTTGCATAGCCTCCAAATCTCTCTAAAAGTAAACATGGATATCAATGACTAACCCTGTCCTCGGATATCATATGGTTCTCGAAGTTTAATGTTTTTCTCGAACTTCATTGCTTTAGGCCTGTTTAGTGTGCGAAAAAACGGCCTAACTGAATTTCTGTTCCTTTACAAAAAGGGTAAAGTTTGGTCTTTGTGTTCGCTTCTGATAAAACAATTTCTACCTCAGCACCCAATCTTCGGTCTTCCAGATTGTCCCATAAGAATGAACCTGAAAGAAATAACAAAGATAAGAAAGAACCTGAGGTTGTAAACAACTTACGGAATAACGTAATTCATTACGTTCTTACTTTAGGAAGTATATAGAAAAACTGGTTATTATTATCTTCAAACGAACGTGACGTCATCTACGACACAAAAACATGGTTACTCAGCTCTAAATAGCAACCAGGTTTTATTCTTTTGCCTCTAAATTCCTTGCATTGCTGTTACGCTTATCTAAAAAGAGGAAACGCGTTTTCATCGGCCTGATACTAGAATCGCTTCAAGGTAAACACAGCGTAGTTTATTTAATATGGATTCTAGTTTGGATTTGCAAAATTTTAAAAAAGTATCATTAGCTTCTTTCAAGCTTCAAGTGAATAGATGTTTTCTGACATGTTTACCTCCACTTGCAACATGAATACTCTAGACGGTTCACATTGACATTAGGAAGGATTATAGGTCAGCCAGCTTATGTATTCGCGTTATTTTCATAACATTTGCGTTGTTATGGTTTATTTGTGGTCGCGCTGTGGGCGAGAGATTGGCTGGTTGTGATAGAAATTTTAAAGTTGCAAACAAATAAAAAATGTATATGCGTAAGGAAAAAAAATCCAAAGGCTTCAAAATACAAAGTACTAAAAATGTCATATAGATGTATTTTGTATGATCAGAGGAACGTCTGTCTAGACACTAGTGCTTATTTACAAATATATGTACGTTTTACCCCAGATGGTCCAGTTGTGTTAAGGGTGGATAGTGCTTTCCAGCGAATAAGTGATAGCAAAACGTGGAGCGTTATGCAAGGGTTGCATAACGCTTTCCATCGGATATAGACTTATCTAGTGGATAGCGCTATGCAACCCTTGCACAGCTAGGGTAGTCGTACAGATTGCTGCTCATTCATTCACATTTAAATTTTGCATTTCTCTCGACAGAAAAAAAATAATAAGGGGGTAAGTTACTATAGAAACTGTGGTGCTACGTCGGTGAAGGAGTATAACAAGATAATTTTGATTTTATCAACTGAGTTGATAATGTAAATAAGCCACCCTAAAGATTTTCAGAGCTGACGTTTTGAGCGTTAGCCCATCTCCGGCCCTTCGCTCTGACGAAGGGCTAACACTCGAAACGTCAGCTTTGATCTCTTTACGGTGGCCAATTTGCATTAAGAATTAAGTTAATAAAACTAAAAGAAAAAAGGAATGCCAGAGTGGACGAGACTCCTAAAGATTACCAAATGAACGATGCCTCTTTAGGTGTTCGTGTAAAAGTCCTACATATTTTAGTATTTCGTGGTTTTGTTATTTTTCTCTTACATATCACGTCAGTGCTAAGCTGTGGGCATTTTGGGTCACTCATGCCTACACACTCTCCATTACTGCAGGTCAACTGAAACCCACATTTTGAGACTGAGCCCTAATTGAGGCTGATTTACGCATGAACTGAGCAATCTAAAAAATAACTCCCCACTTCCCTGAAATCTTCCTTCGACATTTGTTAACTCAAATACGGCATACAATAGTGCCTTTCCACATCAAATAATTAAACCAGAATACCCCGTGCAAATGGAGAGAACTTCTCTCTCCGATCTGACCAACACTTCAAAATACTCCATAATCTGAATGAAGAATGGCAATGAATCATGACTGGGGCAAATTTTTTATTCAAATTTTTCATAAAAGGTAATCAGATAATGTAATCTTCAGAATTATTTTACTTGATATTTATACACATACATAAAATATAAATTTGGATAAACTTCTTCATTTTTTTCCCTTTTTACAATTGTGGCTATAAAAAAATATATTCTTATTATTTTACTCGCTTTTGATTACTTCTGTTTATAGTACATGAAAATAAGCATTTGTTATAGCATAATGATAGAGAAAAAACTATGCAATGCATGCGCGTAAGTACTATAAGTAAGCTTTGAATAATTTTTTTTAAACATCTATAACTCTAACTTAAAATCCGTCTTGGCTCTGATTTGGTGAGGCACAGCTTCCACTAAATTCACTGGTTGTTTCAAAATCCATTGATTGAGCCATTTGATCACTTTCCTTATCGCTTACATTTTTGTTCTTCAGTGGGTTTTTCCTTTCCAATTGACTCCTTTTTTCCTTCAAATGATTTCTTTGATAATCACTGGAAATTGTCCACATTGACTTGTATGGTCGCTTAGGGTCTGGAACACGAACGAATCGCTTTCTGAGTGACAAAGTGTGACGAACAGCATTCTGTTGGCAAAGAAAGAAATTGTGGTTAGTATATTTCACAATGACCTCAGTAAAGCACCAATAAAGCACTTCGATTATGTGCTTAAACGAGAAAAAGAAAGCACTCTTCTGACGATGAATAACAACACGTTCACTGCTGAGAATTGATTTTGGTTTTAAAAGAAGTAAATCCCTTATCGAGTCGAGATGCACCCAAGATTTGTCTGAATAATAATAGTAGGGAATAATTTCCATTGATTTGAAATGAGCGACACATTAGTTATCATAAGAGGTCGAAATAAGTGCAGGAACTGTTGCCTCGTCGTTGTGAGATTGGGTGCTGTTCAAAAGTTCCTCTTTGATCTGTTCTCATTGAGTCAGCAGTATTCCTTTTGTCTATTTTGAAAACCAAAGAGGCTAAATCATCACTAAACGTATTCCCAGATCGTCCATCATAAAAAGCATATTTCGCGATTTTCCGCGATATGTGCTTCCATTAAAAAATGTCGCACTCAATGTATCAGTACCAGTTTAGATGGAAAAAAAAGTTTTTGCTTTCTTAGAGATTAGAAAAGCTTCAGCCTTTTCCTTCCTTTCTCCTGACAATGCGAACAGACTATTTATCAGCCAGAAACAAAAAAAGAGGAAAATCAATCTGCCAGGAAACAATCTGCGGTTTCCAAGCACCATAGAACAATGGCGTCAGTTGAACAAAAGTAATTCCTAAACATTTTCGAGTACTGAACTTGTAAATCCTTCATATTGGTAAAGATAGCAAATTCATGTTTTATTTAGAGTGTCAAGAACTGAAAAGAAAATAGTCGGCTTACTTAAGCAAATATCTGTTTCCTTTTTTAGTATTGAGAGACAGCTGAACACAGGAAGACTTTCAGCTGGGACATAAATACACACTGAGGGAGGTTTATGAAAATTTTCCGGAAACACTATATCCAAGGAGGACCAACTCTAAGACCACGAGAGACCCACAACCTGTTTGCAAGAGGTTTAAACTGGGTTTAATTTCAGGTTTAAAACATCAAGTTATCCTGCTTGGGTAGGATAACTTGGTGATAATATGCTTTAATAACTGATGACTTATTTTTTGCTTGACCTTGCTACGATTTCAGTTCAAAACTGCTTTTTTACCGTCACGGATGGTCCTCTTCTTCAGATATTCGAGTCAAATCGTGGCCACCAAATTTAATAGATAGAAGATAGGCATGATATTAAATCGAGAGGTGGCGGACATTCGCTTTAGTCTTGATCTAAACGTTAAAAAAACGTCACTTATTGGGAAATTTATCTGGAAACATCTCTTGCACGAAAAACAAGGGATATTGTATCCTCAGGTCCTAATTGACAGTGACTAACCTAGAACATATCTCCGACGGTTTGCTAAGCAATCGTTGCGTGAAATTGAATTTGTCTTAGCCATGTTATAAATGTGTTACATTTTGAACTATCTTTTGCTTCCACACATCTGTCAGTAGTGTACTTTTGTTCCAAACTTTTATTTTTTTTCTTTAGATTCATTCAGATTTGAATGATAGTAACCATGTTATACAGGTACTCCTTAAATAGCATCTCTTATACACACTTTAACAAACGCCGCATTCTTTTGAGTTTTATGATACCTTAATGATACTCTGACAGAACGAAAAAGTACGCTCTTTCGGAAGCAAACACATTGAAGACAAAAGCTTTTTGTAAAATTGAAGAGGATATCGAAGTTTTTAACGGCATCGACAATACGAAGTCTCTTTTATAGTCTACCAGTGGTCTACTCGATCTCTTGCATCTCTCTCTGTCTTATAATGTTTGTAAAAAAAACTGTTTGTTAAGTACATTTGGTAATTTATTTTCACAGAATTGAAGCCTTAATTATAATAGGTTTCCATTTCAAAGGACATATGAAAAGGGCAATAGCTGCAAGACTAGCTAAACATGCAGAAGCAACCGCGAATAGAAGCGCCAATGAATACATCAAAGCGTCAGTGGATAGGCATAGCAACTTGACTGATTTTTAGCTTACCTTCCATCCTTGAACTGATAAATAAGTCCCCTTGTCGTTGAAATACGGTACATTCTTGACAATCCAACTGTAAATATCTGACAAAGTCATCATGTTATTGTTTGTGGATGTGATGGCCATTGTGATCAGGTCGGAATAGGAGGCCCTTCCCCAGGGGTTCTGCTGTTGTGTACGCGACTTTGTAACAGGTGTATGTGCTCCTGCTGCGGTCTGTGTCTCAGGGAACTGCGCCAATAAGTCATCTCGACTGCTGTTTGAACCGGAAGAGGCAAACGAACGCGGTGATTCTAAACTCTCAATTTCATCTTCTTCATTGCATTCACCCCTCCTTGCAGGCATCTCCACCTCTTGTGCTGCTTCAACTTTCTGTGCCGTACTTTCTGTATCACTTTGTCTTGGCGGAGCGCTGCATGTTGTTAACAGTAGATCATCACGATAATCTCTAGACCATCTGTACTTTTGGTGTGAGGGAAGCAGTGGTGGTCTCCACGTTATGTAATTTGGCGCAGCCGCGGGCATGATAACACGGTCTGCTCTACAAACCACACATTCAAGTTCTCCGTCGATCGTATTCCGTGACCCAACGATGCCAGTGTCCGTGCAAACAGTTCGAGGATCGTGATTTCCTAAAGAAGTGCTTGGATAGTGTATCTCAGTCCGGGGTTTAATTCCATTTCGAATGGATTTGTTCACTGAGTCTGGCACTTGTATGAACATATTTGGATTCTTCTTTGGTTGAGTACTAGTTGATCACACGAACGCTTCGGACATGTGTTCGGACTGAAAGCTCGGGAGACTGATATAGTTTTATTTTCATCGACGATTATTACCGGAAACACTTATGTCGTCAAACGAGTCGCTCCGACGTTACTCCGACTGTTGATGACGTCAGTAGAACTGTTCATTGAAATGAAAGAATGAATGTCACGGCTGGGTAAACACCAGACATAGCCAAAAGTATTTGTTTTGGAGATTTTGTTTATGTTTTCGGAAAAATTACTAGCATTTTCTGAAAGCTCTCAATATTTCCTACATAATCACCTAATTTTGTTAAGAATGAAGGTCATTTTTGACTGTTTAGGAAGTGAGAATTTAATGGCGTGTGACCAGCGTCTCACTTAGTAACAGCATCTCCCGTAAACATTTACATACTTTCGTGTGAGATGCTGCTAGGGTGGCTGTGTTATGGTTATCTGATATTTTAACCAACAAGAACTATAATCTGGTAGAAAATTTTTTAAGACTTAAAAGTTGTGACTTGAGTGGAAGTCTAAAACTAAATATTTACTAGTCGTTCAAAATTACACGATCCGTTTACAACGAATATAACTTGTTCGTGGAGTGACGAAAGAAATCCGCCCGCGCAATGATGCGTCAATAAGCACTATTGTCACAAAAGAACAGAGAAACTGATTTAAACGAAGTGAGATTGAAAACGAAACAACCATAGCATCTTGCTGTCATAATTTATTGACGCTCGAGAGATTTGATAAAAGGATTTTCTCCTTAAAGAATTGATATTAAAATGAAAACGAGGAAAGATTTCATTTAAATGACACTGACCGACCTTTGAGACGGCAAACAGATTAAACGGTTGTTTGTAATTTATTGTGCCTCTTTTCAAAGTATTCATTGTGGTGAATATAAATCATCAACCTCATTTTATACTTGCTCAGTAACATGTGAAAATTAGGAGAAATTAAGTTTAGAAACTCTATCCTGACTATCAACGTTAAGTCATAACATTGTAACTAAACTTTTTGTCGAACAAGTTCTCCGCGAACTTTGATCGAATAGAGCAAGTCTTTTACGGTCCATAAACATCATAGTTCACTTGTTTTATTCTTTCGTATAAGAAATGAGAAGAGCTCAGATGAAAATGACATGTCCTAATAACCCAAATGTGGATTATACGAACCACAATTCCAGTACGTAAACAGAAAGGCTCGCATGACTCAAACGCTACTTAGCATACATTACTTGCCACACAATTGTCGAATCACATAAGAATCACGAGATACACTATTAAAAAGGAAACAGTCAGGGCCGTATTCTTTGGTGATGTAATAAAGAAGAACTGCATGCATGAAGCATTTTCAGTGACCATCCATTAAGTTTGCCGGTAATCAACAGGGTACAAAAGTTACAAGAAAAGATACCCTTCGTTGAATAGACGACAAGAGGAAAAGTAATTGCTATTTTTTGGCCATTTCTGACTCAGTATTAAATAAGCGGGTGTAAGCAATTGTTTTGGTGGTTCCTTTTGTCTTAAATTTTATCTGAATAATGTCGGTAATCGATGATAGCTCATCTTTTTCAAAGAGGTGTCCTCCCTTGGCACACCGATGACTGTCTATATCTGACGAGTCTCCTTACAAATTAAATTTAAAATAAGCTTATTTGGAAAGGGCGAAGTGTCAATAGTTTGTCAAAATTATCAATTAGGGCTCTTTGTACATGTGACAAATAGGGCAGCTTGAATCAGTTTTTTGAACTCGCTCCAGTGTTGAAAAATAGAAATAGAATTATGAAGCAGCGGTTTTCAGAAGGTTAAGGAGCACTGAATTAGACCGGGTAAGAGGCTTTTTTTACCGTTTGCGGCATAAGAACTGAATCAAAATACATTTAAAATAAATAATCGTTTCGCAAACAGCATTCCTTTCCTCTAGACATCCGTTTTGAGTCACGTACTATTTACAAATTTTATCAAAGGTTCAAAATCCTTATCAAGAGAATGAAATGTACACAGATGGTTGGTTGTTTGCGTGCAGATTACAAGCCACGTTTGTAACTGTGTCAGGATCATTTCCGTTGCTTTCAAATCTTCGTTCCGCTATTGCGAAACTGTGTGACACACAAGCACGCCTCAAAGCGCCTCAAGTACCACGTGAAAGTCACTACCGGGTGATATTATTTACTTTGATCTTTATCTTCAGGTGAATAACATTGATTCACTTTATTTCTCGGTTAATAAATTGCATGAGTAACATTTGTCGTAAAACTTCCTCGACACCTCTTAAAATCATTTGACTTCTATGGAAACAAGATAACATTTGTATCATTTCAAATGACTTATACAGTTTTATGATCAGCTTGTAATCACATCAACATGGAGGTCCTCTTCCTTTTCCTCCTCACGTTCCCAATGTAATTTAGCACCTATTTCTGGCTTTACTTATCATATAAGTCTTACATACTTCCTATGCTTATAATGATGTTGTCCTCTTACAGTGATAGACAAGGATCCTCTTAAGTCCACGTAAACTATTTTAATTTGATTGGAAAACACATGATAAACTATTTTTTTAGCACTTCCACTGCTTCACTGAATTTTCCAGTTCAGACTCGATGGTATACATCCATCAGTTGCTTTAACTTTGCATTTCACAGAAAAATCTCGGAGTCATCAGGTAAGGATTTTGCATGCTTTTATGACATTTTGTGGCATCACAGGTCAGTTATTCAAGACAAATTTTGTTAGTTAATATCTTATTATTACTCGAATTTGAAAGTATTAGGTAAGGTTTATAGATGTGAGGATGCAATCAGAGACGATTGGTTTTATTTAATACATGCAAGTTAGCTCTGAGAAAAAAACACTCGGACAGTGAGGTTCACTGTTCAAAACACAGGTTAAGGATAAGATAATTATATAAACTGATTAGTGTTGCTAAGAATTCAGTTTAGGGGAAAGGAATAAAGATGTCATTGCAGGGCTTCATTTACTCATACCAAGTGTTATTTGTTTAATTTTGCTTTATCAAATTTTTTCTACAAATGATAGTCATAGATCACATTTAACAACCAGGGTAGTCGAAAAGCCACAGCTTTTGTTTATCATTTTGTGGTAAGACATGATAAGTACCTGTTGAACTTTGAAATCTTTCGGTGAAATAAATTTATACTATTTTGTTAAGTATAGAGATGGACAGTCCTGGGTTAAAATTCATGTCAGAGGGAAAATTTGAGATTTGTAACGAGCTTAAGAACCATAGCTTACATCTTTTATGCATTATGTTTAAACGGATTAAATGTAAATCTTATCTGAACTATAGAAATACAGATTTGCAAGAGTAATTCAAAGGGCATAATTTTTACATGCTTAAGTTTTCTATTCATGTTCCCTAATTGACGATTAGAACACAGAAAAAGTAGAACAACTAGCTTAAAATCGGTACATGAGAGAACTCTTTCAAGGATTATTTTGCTTAAACAGATTTTTTACATAAACTTTCATTCAAATTTGCATGGGAAAGCAATCAAATCTTTGATAAATGTTGGGCAATTTCCTGTAAAAACAACTTGCTCAACTTATGTGCAAATCAAACGTAATATTTAGCTGGCTGCTGATTGTTTTTCCGGCCTAGAGTCGAGCAAAATGGCCACAAACTATATAGCTAGAAACAGTTGCCACAGTATGTACAGGTGGTTAACAACGAAGAGTATGGTATCGTTCTCTCGCCGTGTTGACGGCCACATCGCCTCCTTGATGAGACACGAGAAGTCCATCGTTACATATGTAGTAACTTTCTTCTTATCTAAGTTTGACAACCAACGAGCTAAGTGGAATAAAACTTATGACCAAGTCTAATTATTGAGAGAAACTCCAAAGGTTATTTTTAAGATCATACATTTATTATGATTTGATTATTGATTTTGCACTGCTAATTTTAAGGATTAAAATCACATCTCAGGGACATAAACGAACTGGAAACGCAATTAAAAGGAAAACTGATTGAATTGCAGTTTTTACTTATTTAGAACTTTTCTGGGCGTGAAGATACCTTGTTGGTTATAACATTTCAGGGATCAGAGAGTGAACAACTAGAGATGAGTCCTGTTGTTTATGTGTAAGCAAGCTCGGTAGATAAGTTCAGAAAAATAATTTTATTTTCATGAACAGTGTAACAACACAGATAAAGCTTAAAATATCGACACATCAATAGCCATGGGAACTCATTCCAAAAATGGCTAAACATTCCCTCAATTAAACTCAACTATATTACAGTTTGATGGTTCAGAATATAGTTCGGCTGCTAGCTTTGGATAAGACGTAATAACGTTCATTTAGGAAGTTACGCAAGTTGCAATTGTCCTTTTTAGTTCAGCAATTATCTGACGTAATCAAACTATGGAGTAAAACTTGTTACTGTGATGGTGTCACTAACAATCACAGATATTTTCTGTGGATCCTAATTTGGCTGCAAACTCTTTCAAGAGGAACTGACACCATATTACAATTTAGCTGCGTAGAATCTATAGGCAATAATCAGTCAGCCGGCTATCCCTGTTTAATTTGTAAAAACTGATTCACGAACCTTATCGTATTCCATGTACACCATCGAAAACCGCCATTGCCGATCAAAATTTTGGGGTTTTCCGGCGATCATTATCTTTGTACGATTTTCCTTGGTTACTTTTCCTCCAATATTATATAGGTTAATAAAACAATTACTATTAGGATGTCACATAAAACTTTACTGATGTCACTCATACAACTCATTCTTCTACACACTGTCTTAGATTTTTCATCGTTGAACAATTATTCACAACTCATGTTTGAACTTTTTACGATTAAGTCATCGCTACAAGGAAAAAGTATATTTTTAGTGATACTTCTTAGCTCACGCATTTCGAACCCAAATTACACACAAAGATCGGCTTCGACAGGAACCTATAAGCCAGATCTCTTCATGCTCTCAAGAAATGTTTTTTTCCCAACCCACGCAGCTATATTTTATTAGGAATCGAAAGAACACCGAATATTAGAATAGGCCGGTAAACAGAGGTTTTATAAATCTTGACCACATCTTGTGTTGATAGCTTATTTCCCTTCGTGGTGATAAACTCTTTAGATAAACATATCCGTATAACGCAAACAAGGTAAAATTAACAACGGATTACAAGGACTATAGATATATGCGTTACATAGATGGCGTTCAGACGTTAATGAATTTTACGTATTCAAGGATTGCGTACGTTTGTCTAATGGTAGACACTGTCACGCATATATACGCAATGAATTAGTCATGATGTCATCCATATTTACCTCACAAAAATATTTTGTTATGGGCTTGTTGCTAATGTACAATTCAACTTCATATTTCAATGGAACATCGTACATTAGGTGCAATCTCAATTTTAACTTCAATGACGTTATTGCAAGAATAAACGGGTGCTCTAAATGATTCTCATGCGGTTAGCGAGTAAAATTTCTCGTACAACTTGCTAAAGCTGCTAAGGAGCGTAGTGGAAATGAAAACTCGATTTATATTTTTCATTTGTTCCTTTCCCTTTCTTGTTACATTCCATCCTAATCCCGCGTCAGTGGTTTTGTTTTAACTTAAAAATACTGAAAAGTTCATTTGACCAAATAAATAAAATTTGATTTTGTTTTCCTCAGAGTAGTGCTGCAAATGCGTGCAGAAAGAAATTATGTCCTTATTGTTGTAAATCAATCTGAATAGTGTAAAATATTGACTTGTTCTATATGAAAGACAGAGTTTCTTTACAGAAAAACATGGCTAAGTTGCACTGTTCCTTTGTTGAAAAGCTGATGGCTCTTAAGAACTCGAACATGCATGGAAAATCGACAACGCAAACTTCTAGTCAGTATCCTAAATATGTAGCTTCTACCAGCAGTCATGATATATTCATCCTCAAAACAATAAAATTGCAAAATTCAAAAAGCACAGCTATACTATTGACAGAGTTAGTAATTTTGCGCCATTATACATCACTCTCAAACTTGGGAGTTTTGATTTTCAATTTTCTGATGGCTTTATTCATCAAATTTCCAAACAAGAATCCGTCCGATAGTTACTCAGGCAAAACCTATTTGTTTGCTGGCGTTAGGCCATTCCCCCTTTTTTTTTAATAAAAAAAAAAAAAGATTCCTTATTCCATGTGCTTGAAGACTAAAAATATCTTCGTCACAACAAGATCAACTTCTTATCTACTCAGATTTAGATAACTACGCCATAAATAGCTTCTAACATTGCGATGACCTGTGAACTAGTAAAACGTTTCATTTTGTAAAAACAACATGTTTTCGTTTTAGACTGAAATCATAATAGGATTACCTTAAAGTCAGATATTTATAGCATATGAAATTTAAGAATCATTCGTGAATCAAACGCATGGTAATAACAGTCCCAAGTGGTCAAATTTCACAAGAGTAAGCTGAATATGTACCAAACTCTTAAGCTTTTTGTTTAGATGGCTGTGAAGGAACGCAGAGGAAGCTAACAGGAAAAGCAAAGCGCCACAACAAATATCGCACAGACGCTTCCGAGTCCATGCATTAACCTCTGTGAGCATATTGAGGAGCGAGGTCGCACGGATTTGTGAACTGTTTACGACAAATCATGAGGTTAACCAGATTATGGCAGTAAATTACACCACAGCCCTTAAACGTTTACCTATTGTGATTATTTTCATAGAGGATTAAATTTCAGCTTTTAACGTAATCCATTGATTGAATTGGGATATAAATAAATAATCCTCCTGTTGTTTTGCAGTAAATAACTCTTTATTTGTGGTTAAATTATTTCAATTACTTTCTTACCGGCAAATCTTGAATTCTAGAAATTTGACAGATTAAATAGCCAGGAGCAACGTATAACTTCTTAACTGAAAAGCTACGATATGTAAAAATAACATCAACACACACATCAAATACGAAGGGAGATGACTCCAGAATAAATTATTATGTACATAATTGTTCTTGTGTTTCGTTAATTTTATTCCATTTTGGAAGCGGGGATTCTATCATCGGCTATTTTCAATAGATGCCCTGTCACGCGCTGATGACGTCAAGCGGTGGGTAGGGCCGTGACGTCACCGGCTAATTGTTTACTATCGTATTGAAAGTGGCGTGACTTTTAAATCTCACCGTTTATTGTCTGATATTAGAGGTGTATTTTGAAGTCTTTATCATGTATATCACTGCTTCAGTATTCTGTTCCTACTTCCTTGGTGATCGTCAAAGAAATATTACATAATAACTCGAAGTATATCAAGGAAGGAGAGGCATTTCGCTGGAAATATAAACACCAATAACAATTTTTATGTTTCGAATTTCTTCAGGTTTTAGAACGGAGGGAATGCATTATTGAGAATAACTGATGAATGGTCAAAGCTAAAGATTCAACGAAGAATTCATAAGAAAAATTACGTGAGATGTTTCACATGATTTAGAAACCATTATATTAGGTGATGTACAATTTGAATTGCTTACAGATATATCGTCCTCTGGCAAAAAAAAAAAAAAAAAAAGGGGAAAAGAAATTCGTTTACTCATCGAGCTAAGAGCTACTTTACAGATAACACTAATATGATCTTGTTTAGTACTCGATTCTAAATAAAACTTCGTAGGTTGATTTCTTATTTCGAATGATAGCAAGATGCAAAGTTTGGCTTCAGATCAGAAGACGATATTTGACCACATAGGATCATCAACATGAAACTTGAATATTGGTGGTCAAAGTCCGTCAGATAGCTACTAGGTAAAATGAAATCTTGAGGCTCCCTCTAAACTTATAAAATTACTTACAATGCTGGTATTTCTAAGAGGATAAAAGAAGATAATTATGAATAACCTGAATCATTCCCATTTAAGGTGATTTTCAGTACGAAAACTACTTTACCTCACAGAGTGATGTTATGTGATTTATTCCATCCACGTACAATCCAAAATGATTTCTTTCAACGAAGAAGTGGGAATAAAATAATCAATAGTCGTTCCTCGTGTTAACAATAACCTCCTTGAAGTAAAGACATCACTTCCGTTTGACTCGCGCCATTTCCGCGCCGTTATTCCGCTATTACGAAAGAGACTGGCATTTTCCTGAATTTTTAGCGTGGTTCAAATTTACGAATAGTTGAAAATATCATTCTTTCAGGGGCTAGGAACTCCTTACAATCGACGAGAGGACGAGAGTGCATAAAAAAATGAATTATTTAATCGAACATCGATATTGCCTGTGTTCTCATTCAACATTGGTCATTATTCCAGCCCAATGCACAATTATTTTGGCGAAATGATGCACGGATCACATGAAAGTTGAGCAATTACAAACTGTCTTATCTAAAGAGTACAATGAAAATAATGCAAAGAAGACTGCAATGCTCTGCGTCATATGACAAGAGTTAAAAAAATTAAATTCTTCAGTCTATTTACCTACGCATCAATCATGACTTTTTTCAAAGAGCATCACTCTTTACTGACTTATGATTCCTATGATTAAAGTGGAGCGAGCCGCTTTGGCTTAATAAAATAGTGGGGAGGTTTTCTGCAACACTCTTCGCATTACGTGGAGACCAGAATGAACCGAAATGCTCACAGACAAATTACTGTTGAAAAAAAATCAAACAGGAAACACACACGCACCAATGGTCACGAAATAAAAGCTGGCTTTGTAAAGTTCTCTATTGCTTGCCTCATTGTTTAACCAATCTTTGATTTTTTATTGCAAATTTTTGTGAGATGAAATAACCTCGGCTGAGCATACTATGTCAACCGGAAATGTCGGTTCAATCACTGGAATGACAAAGTCGTTCGCTGTAAATACCAATGGCTTATTTTTC